>NW_024582651.1:660232-676083 GCF_018398535.1 Haplochromis burtoni | reverse complement strand
GGGGGGGAGAGGCCCCTGTGCTATCCGGAGCTGTCTGTTTCTGTCTGTATGTCTGTTCTCACACAGTCGAAATCAATTTGCCATCAGGACTGTCACTGTGGAACAAAGAGAGAAGGAAGCTTGCCAGGTCGGACACACTCAGAGAGAAATGGAGAAAGACAAGACAGGCACAAGGCGGCAGAGTAGAGTTTAGGAGAAGGGCAGGTGGGGTCAGGAAATCTATTTTGCCCCACCCACAGCTACAACTCCAAACACACCTGCCATAATCAAGAAGATTGGACTTCCAATTCCCTCATCAACACTTTTACGCAGATATGTTTGCTGATATTGTTGTGCATATTTTGATTCTGTTTGACTCGACCAGTCTTTGAAAAACAGACAAACCCAATATGTTGCTGTTGATGAGAAAATCATCAAGTCATCTCCTTAGCTGGAGGGATGCAGTATTAGTCTGTTGGGGTGAATACACCCTGCAGGACAGAGTTGTCTCAAAATACTGATACAGAAAGAAAAATACACACACATTTAGAGCAGACAGGAGTATGTAAAACATCTTGACACTGGTGCCCAAAGCCCCAGGCTGACAAGCAGTGATGACTGAGATGAAGTCAGCGTGATGTCTACTGTCACAACATGTAATCCACCAAACACCAGGACATTTCTCCTCCCTCCCACTCTCACACGTACACACATTTACAGACAGGTATATACGCAAAGATGCACTCCCTGATCGGACAGAAACAGGCACAGCATAATTCTGAATCTTAACCTCACATTACCCTGACGAGTCAGCAAGGACTTGTTTAGAGTTAAAACACAATGGATCAAAAAAAAAATCACTCTGTCAATACACTGATACTGACCCTGCTCAACTTTAACAAGCTACTTAAAAAGTAAAGAAGAGCAAAGAGGAAAGGATAAAGACGACACAAGAAATAATATTTAAAGCAAACACTGCATACATACAGTATGGCAAAGTTGCAAATTTTAAATTCTATGGCAGAGCAGAACTTTTGTTCTCGTTAGTTTAGAAACAATTAGTGGATGAAGAGATCAGTGGCCTACTGTCAAAGTTGTGTCAAAAAAAAAAGAAAAAAGGCCAAATTTATCCAAGATTGACAGTTTGAAATCAGTAGTGAACTACCATCTTTGGGATTGTTGGCAAAAAATGAATAAATAAAATAAAATAATAGTATAAAATAGATAAATAAGTAAATAAAAACACTCCTGCACATAAAAAAAAATCAAAAACACACTAAATAAATTAAAAAGAGTAATAAAAGTAGATTTACAGAGCAATTGAGCTTTGTTACCACTAACTCGGGCATCACACTTCGATCCATACTGACTTTGTGATGACCCCAGTGCTAGTAGGTTTTTTTTCCTCAGTAAAATAAATTTTATCTGTTTAGAAAGCAGTGAAAGTATGCTACATTTAAATTGGGATATGCGCATGTTCAGCAGTTGCCTTGCTGCCTCGAGTGTCAAGTGTTTCAGATGGCAGTAGCAGTCATACATTATCGATCAATACTTAGGTAGGGCAAAAAAGGCACTTACCTTGTGGCAAAGCGACCATCATAATCCTCAATAGCAGGCTGAAAAAACAAGTGTTAAGCAGTCATTGTGTGCTCATAGACCCACTACTGAATTATCTGCTGTATTTAAATACAAACACTAGATGGCAGAAAGTGAGCAAAAGTCAGATTTTCACTTACTGCAGGATTACTCATTTAATTACGCAACATAAGACAAACTCAGGTGGGAGCTACAAATTAATTTAGCAAGTAACAAGTGCAGAAATGGTACTGTTCACTAAAAGGTACAGCAACATGTTACAGTACCTGTGTGCCAAAGCCTGCCATGCTGTAGGGGCGTGGGCGGGGCTGTGCTAGGCTTTGTGCCAGCAGTCGGGCAGTCAGGCCGTAGTCCGGTGTGGGCACTGATGCATCATTCTCCAACAAGTTCCCTGTACTGCTACTTTTCCCATGGTGCAGGCTGGAGGGGTAAGAAAACAATGGCCTCAGACTTGGTCTCATTCAGAATTATTAAGTGTGGCAGTGTTTATCCTGCATACTTCACTCTGAGCTTCTCACTGTCACTGTCAGGAAGCACGCGTGTGTAGGAGAACGGGAACCAGCCACGCCTGTTAAAAGTGCAGAGTTTGTTAAATGTACATGTGCCTATGGCTGCTCCTAATCGACAAACATTTAGCTTATTTTACAGTTTGGATTCGGGCAAAACAGAATAAATTATACATTACTTACATCTTGTTTTTCTCATTCTCCCCATAGTGCCAGCCATCACGCGCTTCAGGCACTAGCAGGGTGATGACATCTCCCTCGGAGAAACTAAGCAGGGTGCTGTTGTCACCTGCAGCGTGGGAAAAGATGGCCTGGACACGGGAGCGCCCGTTCTTTTCCAGTCCTGCCGCCATCGAACTGGATCTAGGCAGGGTTCGTGTCTCTCCTGTTGGGTTTGAAAGCAGATATATGTGAGCAACATGATTAACATCAGGAACTGTTCATAGACTACTGGAATGACTTGAGCTGAACAAACTCATGGAAGAATCAGTCAACAGCCAGACATAACAACATTAGCAGCTTTTGTTATACAATTCTGTACTTAACTGAAATCTTGCATATGATCATATTATCAACATTTTAAAGCAAACTTCACCTTTTCTTTTTTAACTCCATATTCAGGTTGGAACGTAATGTTTCACCGTTATTGGAAAAATATTTGCAATGATAAGTTTTATGCTCCTCAATGAAGGAAGAGGTTCAAACATTCTGCCCGTTTTCCTCTTTCGACAGTTTTGTAGTATTTGGATAACATCTTACCCACTGGGTTTTTATTCTTGGCGGGGGCAGGCCTGCGGACAGGTAGGGTATTGGAGTAGACGTCGCTGACCTGTCTCTGGGGCTGGACCTGGGACTGTACCTGTGCCTGGGTTGAAGGGGATGAAGGCCTAACTTGGGAAATAGACATTGCTGCTTCTTCTGCCCAGTATTCCTCTCCTTGGACTCCTGTTGTCCCATTGACCATGGACATGCCATCGGGACCCATCAGTCTCTGAAATAAACAAGCATAGATTCACTAAGAACAATAAAAAAAAAAGGCTTACAGTGTGGAATGCTGTAGCGGCAGTTCATCCTAATTTTTTGGATTAAGATGAAGTTTGGTATATACGGAATAGCACTGGAGCTGTAGACCTACAAAATACATTTCAAAGTGACTGATTAAGTCTAGTAAGTTCATCTAAGTTTACTTTGTTGCTGCACTGCATGAAATGAAGACTTAACAGCTCATTAACTTGAGTGCCATCTTTAAAGAGAAATGTTTGTTTGATTTGCTTCCTTATGGAGGGCCAAAAGCACATGAGCCGACATAAGGAGAGCAGTGCTAGCTCTTACTCAGTGGTGGCCTTGAGGAAATGGAGTGAAGAAACTCCAGTTAAATAATTTCATTTTCTCTATAAAAATAAGCCTAAAGTATATGTAAAATGCCAGGAATCTTAAATCTTTGACATCATATTTGAGAATTAAATTACAAAAGTAATATAAGGATCACTATCTGCGGAAGTGCACTGTGGGATCAAGCACTGGGGCAGAAGTCCCTTTGAGTCCTGTGGGTTGTAGGGGTTCTGGGGAGACTGGAAACCAGATAAAAATTTTGGGCTGGTCCGTGTGCTCTTCTAGGCCTTTGTCACTGGAATATTCTTTGTCTGAACAATGCTGGTGTGGGTGTGCATGCCAAAGCCTTTACAGGAATGCAAGGACTCATAGGTTTCCAAGCAGAAAATCAATGCTATTAACTAACATAATAAACAGCAACTCACTTATTAACATAAATAAATATTTTCTAAACTTACTGCTGGGTGTCCAAGGCCACTACCCATAAAGACAGCCAACTCTGGGGGCACAGGAAGTGGCTGTGCCCCAGGAATGGGGTCTGAAATGACCAGATTGGATTTGGAGGTATGCAGAGGACTTGCACCCCCAAGGGCAGCAGAGCCCATCTGCTGGGCCAGGAGCATGGCCCTCTCCGGCAGCTTGTTTGGATCTGAGCAGGCCTGTTGCCACACTGGGATCTTCTGGGTCAGAAGGTCTTTACCCTGATAGGAAAAAGGAAGTGATTTGGGGAAACCAGAAAAAACACATTTATGTTAAAAGCAGAGATACTGTTGTGGCTGCAGTGTCACCAGAGAAAAAGCACTCAGCTAAGCAGCCCCCCCCCTTAAAAAAAAAAACACAAAAAAAAACACAAAACAAAACAAAAAAAACAAGTCAAGTCCTCAAAGATATTTCCTTGCAGAGCATCCTTGACCACTGCCCTCAGTGCAGCTTTGATAATGTGCTGCGTGGGTGAGGCAGGCTAACATACAACCAAGCTGCCCACTGCAACATCTCACAGCCCGTGGACACGGCTGTTCTTTTTTAAAACTACCAAAATACTGTACAGTTAAAACCAAGATCACGTTTGTATGTCTGTATGGTACCTACACACACACATGCATGCGCAAACTGTATTTTGTCACTGTGTATTGACCAATCTGCAGCTCACATCATCTCTTTTTCTTCTTTGTGTTACACACAGGCAAACACACACTAGAAACCCTCTGGGAGAGGGTTCTTCAGGTTGTTGAAGGTGAATTCTTCCCACGCACACCCCCATCCTGATTAATGACTAGACTCCATGATGGTGGAAAAAAGCAGCAGGAGGATAGCTGGCACGTGCACACACACACACACACACACAGCCACATCTTCAGGCTGACAGTTTACACCCACCAGTATTCCCTGGAGACAGATGTACTCCATTACACATGAATTTGATATCCTTGAAAAATGGATAGGCTTGTGTTTGCAGTTCACACAAGCTCACAGAAACACACACCGACAAACACACACACACACACACACCATAAATATATAAATTGACTAAATCCTTCTATAACAACTCTCCACTACCTTTGATTGTATGCTATGAGGGGATATTTGCTTGGATTCAAAGGTTCTTTGCTTCAAATGTCAGCACCAATGTGAAAAATAACAAGCAGTTAAACATTCTCTAGTGACTGCTGTTGTAAACAATACAGGCAAAAGGCTGTGTGCAATTTATTTCAATCCATCTTACTCAAGGTTTGGCTTTTTAAAGTCTTTTCCTATTAGCCTTTAATAAACTGAAAAAGCGAAGCCGTTCTCCACATAGAAAAAGGCAACCAGATGCATGCAGGTGCACTGATGGATTACAGCTTCAAATATACCTGTCAGCTTGGCACAGTCTACGATGATAATCAATTTTTTAAAATCAAAGCGGCCCCTTTGAGCGGTCAAAACAAATGCAACTGAATTATATATACAACAGTGGTTCATAAACTTAAAATGACTCTGAGATAACAGATGGGGAGTAGTTGTTTAGACTGACTTTAAAAGCTCTGCACACGTCCCTTTTTGACCAGATAATACAGACAACATGTTTCAAATGATCTAAATTAATACAACTACTGAAAACAGGCTAGGCTCCACATGGAGCTGAGCCTTGCCTACAAACGCTTGATAACTGAACAAATTATTACAGGAAATACTAACCATACAGGTATAAAATATTGTCTTAACCATTTATCCTATTTGGGGTCACCAGTGGGAGCTGTCATAAGTAGAAAGGTAGCCAGATGTTTGCAGACAGACAAACATCAATTCAGGCTTGCATTCATATCAATGGCCAATTTAGAATTACCAATTAAAGTATGACTGTGGAAGAAAGTCAGTATCTGGAAAGAGACCGTAGTCTCCACCCAGAACGGTATGATAATTTAGTGATCTTACCTTGCCATGGTAGGCGCTGCTGTTCTTAGCCACAGCACACTGACGGTCGACTAGGAAGCAGTACCTGCGGCGCTCCTCAGACAAGGCCGTCTTGTATCCATCAGCAATGAAGGTGTCCAACTCAGTCTGCTTGCTGCTGATTGTCTCCACATACTGAAGGAGAAAACACCATGGACAGGACAATTACTGAGCAGGACATCATGATTACATCTGCAGATTTGTAGAAAGATTCCCAAAGATGTTTATGCAAAAAAAATAAATAAAATAAAATAAAGAAGAAGACCTTTCACTATTGCTGCTACAAATTCTACTGCTGAGACAGCCAGGAAAGAAGGTACATAGGTATTGTAATTAAAGAAAAAAAAAAGTAAAAAGACAGATTTCACATTTAATAAGTAAGGCCAGTGGACGGAAGATCTGTCTAGAAAGGGGTCCTTGCAGCTGGCTAACACCTAAGTACTTTTTTTTTTCAAAATAACACCCTACTTCACATTCATGCAATTACACACATTCACACCAAGGAGCTGCTCAGTGCTGCACAATCTTATACTGTCAATCACTTCACAGCTCCACTGGAGCAATTAGGGGTTAAGTGCACCTTGGCAGTAATAGTTGTGCAAGGAGAGAGCCTTACTCAGTAACTTTCTCTGGCAAGATTTTCCCTGCCGAGTGCTATCGAGGCACAGCAATTATGACTGAAGATCCCGCAGTGTGGAGGAGGAACTGCTCACAAAGACCCACTAATCCATTTTACATATTGGACAATAACAAATAACAGGTGTGTTAATGTCTGTACAAGAGTGAGTAATGTTAAAACAGCAGGAGGGAGAGATCCCAAACTTTAAGTTTGTCTAAACATGAATTCTGTAAAATGGGAAATGTCAGCGGGGACAGCACACAGACATGCACACGCATCGAAGGGTCAGTAAGTGGAGAGAAGCTATAGGGAGTCTTTTTTTTTAACAAGATGAAATGGCATTTAGGTGTTTTTGTGACCACGTTCTTCCAAAGTGCGTTTACATTGCATTGAGTTTGCATTCAAATAGCTAAGAGTTTTGCAGACTATTCTAAAAGTAGGTCAAATGAGTCAACTTTCATGGCTTTAATACTGTACCATCTGCTAATAAATACTGACCTAGAAGAGTGTGTTATATTTACTTGCATTGATTTTTAACTAGAGTGAAAACTGGGGTTTCTTTTGGTTGAATGCTCTGTAAATATACTTCATTCAGGTCATCTATGTTAAACATAAATACACTCTTGCAAGAATAAGATATCAACAATGCACATTATTTACATGAGCACTTAAATCCATCATAGGAATTTAAGAAATTTAGCCATACATGCAAATTTTAATCTGTAGTCCCGCCAGGTTTATGATAAATATTCTTAAAAAGTAAAGATTGGATTAGTCTGAATCGAATATTAGCTAAATTCGGCTGCTTCCTTAACATACGGGGTCACCGCAGAGGTTACTTTAGGTCTGCTTCGAATGACCTTCTGGTCCAACCTGTCATCTTTCAGGACCGAACTTGGATCATAGTAAAGCCACAAGTCTGCATCAAACATGATTCCTGGGTATTTGAATCTTACTGGCTGAAAAGAGAAAAATAGTTCATAACTTATGCTGCTGTTGGATCTCAGTGTGATTAATAGGTCCTAAGTTCAGTGTTCTTAATTAAAATAGAAGTTCGAGGGTTCCACATTGTGGCCCATTAAGACTGATGAAGTTGATCAAATTCCTCCCCGTAGGCAAATCTAAGATCCCATGGTGAGACCACGCAGCGCCGATGTACTGCATTTCACTGAGTAACCACCAGAGCACACTACTTCCCCACTGCCAGCAGTCAACACAACACTGATTCCATGCGTGTAGGAATATTTAAAGTGGCTAAATGATAGTGAACACAAACATTTTGAAAAAGATGCGTCCAGCCTTTCGTTTGCTTATCTAATTCAGGGTCACAAAGGGAGAGGTGTGGGACTGTAGCCAGTACCCCACTTAGAAGCGGGGAACCGCTGGACAGGTTGCCAGTCTGTCTCAGGGCTAACACAGGAAGACAAACAACCATTCACACTCAGGTTCACACCTACTGCCAATTTATAATTAACCTAACATGCATGGCTGTCGATTGTGGGAGGAAGCCGGCGTACCTGGAGAGAACCCACACAGGCACAAGAAGAACATGCAAATTCGACAGAAAAAGGTCCCAGACGGCCGGTGGATTTGAACCCGGGACGTCTTCCTGTGAGCAAACAGTGCTCACCACATTTTGAATTCCAGCCTTTTGTTACAGGAAGAAATTCACCTGCACCATTACACAATTCAATGGAGCCAAGTTGCAAATCAGGAAAGAGAACGATGGAAGAATGATGCACATATTTTAGTCTACTGAGAGCTCTTTATTTCTTTTTTTTACTACATTTTAATTTGGGGCATTCCTGCTCCCACCTGTTGCTTTCTTATTAAATACTGCAATTTTGTTTTGGTATGAGTCATAGTCTACATTGCAGAGAGAATAAAGAGAGGGGGCAGAAAGCAAGAGAGAAATATGTCACACATCCGCCCCAAAGGTAGACAATTCAGCTTGCTAAAATGTGTAAATGGGTCTTCAGTTATATCAGTGAAGCCACAAAATGACCATTTAAAGATCTGCTCCTCTTCTTCTTCTCATTTCTCTGTTGGAGTGACCCTTTTTTGTTTCTGCAGCCTGTGACTCACAGTCTGCTAGCCTTTCTAGCACTTCTAAGCAGAGCTAATAGGAGCAGCTCAACCAGTGTGCCCTCTCCACTTTTCAAATTCACAAGCCCCAAATTCTCAGTCATTCAAAAGGTCACCAAAGTAACCCAAGACAATGATGCAGTAAGAAAAAGCCTAAGCAAACACCAGCCACTATTATAGCTTAGGGACCTCAGGCTACATCATAGATCGAATGACTTGTTTTGCAAAGGTTATGAACATGAATGGAACCTGCTACAAGTTGGTGCAGTTCTTACATTCAGAGTTCACTGGATTAGCATATCTGCCTCTCTCTTTTTATGCCTCTTTACACTGACATATTCAGGACGAAATCCTAATAAGACAGCAAAAACTGCATGTGGCATTATGCACTCTGTTGCACAGTGTACCAACAGGGCTTTCCATAATTGCGCACAACGTGGAGGGAGGAGCGTTCACATCCTTCAAAAAGTGAAGAAAACTATAAGATTCAAAACATCAAAACTGTTTATACTCCGTTTATTCCTGTGGGGATTCGAGAGCATCTCATTGCACAGCTCAGAGCTGCTTAGGTCTGCTCTTCTGTTCCTTCCTCATCAGTACTCTTCGGATTCAAGAACTGTATTGTAATGCTTCAGGGCACGACAGAAGGAAACTACACATTACAGTGTCTTTGTCAAAGCTCATATCTTGTGCCTTTTTCGAGCTGTGCATGAATGTGAATGAATGTACCCACAATTCCAGGTTGGGATCACTTCTCATTTTTTTTAATGACACAGAGCTGAAGAAGCCCAGAGCTTATCAAACATCTAATGACATTAATTCTTAATCATGAACTCGTCTGTCTGTGACTGTCTGGGCTCTTATTAACAGCCTCTACAGAGCAAAGGAGTTTATCTAGATGAAACACCTTTCTATAGTACCTTTGTCCTCTCCAATGAACTACATAATGAACTGATTAGTATTCTAGCAGGCTTTGACCACTGAAGGCAAGAGAGAATGTGGAGGGGAGGAAATACAAAGGGACATATACCGAAGCGGGAGAGACAGTGGAGTGAGAGGAGAGGAAGACGATCAATAAGTTTGCCGGTGTCTGTTGCCAGACTGTTCAGACATACTTTAGTTTTTAATGAAAAGAGAGGCCACGAAAAAAAGGAAATCTTTTTGCCTCTCATCTGCTAAAATAACAGAAATGTGGCCTAGGAGAAGGAAATTGTGAGTGCATCTTAGCAACTTTTAGTTGTGCTTTCTCGGTTGCTGGAGAAAGAACCATTTTCTATCTGCACAAAGTAAGCTGCGGACTTTATATCTGCAGCTGGTCACTTTCTATCTCTTTCTAGGTGGATGGTTGTCATTGTGCAGCGCAGGTCTTGTGGGAGTGCAGGGCTCTTTCCCTCTCTGTGTGTCGTCTTCCCTGCGGGGCTCAGGCACAAACGAGTTGACTTTTCTCTCACACGCCCACAGACATGATATGATCAGGGAGAGTGAGCGGGCTGAAAATGAGAAAGGGAGATTGATTTTTGCTTTTTTCTGCTAACTGACTGAACATTGTAGGTCCAGAGCTTTTCTGGTCATACAAACTCAGAAGAAGAGCTTCACTTCTCTATGCTCAATAAGCAAAAGATGTATTTTTTGCTTTTTGGGTAGTAGCTCTGTGATATTAGTCAGTTTATTTGCCCAACTACTGTGGCATCTACTTTCCTCTTGCACAGCCATTAAGAAAAAAAAAGATGGATTGATGCCCCCAGGGGTCTTTTGCAATCCTATTACAACTCTGAAGTCTATAATAAAGCTAAACTGTCAGTAGAATGTAAAGACAGAAAGCATTAATCTAAGTTGGCCTGTCATCGGGAATTTAGACCAATATTTTGAAATTTTACATCATTAAACCACTATTTGCACTTCTTTATTTCTGAAAGTTGCAGTTGCTGTTATCAAATTATGCCATGGGAACCTTACCACAGGTCTAATTATGTAGCACACGCTTCAGGTAGCCAGATGCATGTAGCAACTTGCCATTCTTAGCTGAGCTTTATTGCTGTAGTGCCCTCAAACATCCGTCTCAATTCAAGCAGTGGTCTGAACAAAACCGGACGGCTACACACTGCGAGCTTTGATGCTTTATGATGACACTTCAGACGGCGTCTCTTCATGACATGCCTGACACCGTGGAACAAACTCAATGTGACACAGCAGTCAGATCAATCCAGCACTGCCATACTGCTCCAGACAGGATAGGGCAGATGTGTGACTAAGTGCGTGTCATAGCATGTAAACTGATCAGACAGAGGAGGAGCCTATTCTTCAAGAACCTGAAAAGCAAAGGAATGTTTTTAAACCCAGAGAACTCTGGAAGACAGTGCTATGCTTAAGTGAGGCTAGAATCATCAATCGGATTCTGTCATGGACGGCCACACTTCACGGCAAAGACCAACCCCGCAGTAATTACCCTACAAGTCTTGACCTGTTAGTTTGACATTTTTCCCCTCCATCAGACTCAAGTTTCCAGCCTTGTGAAGGAACAGCAATCACACTGTTGACATTCTCTGCTGTGTCATTTTTCTCAGTTTGATATTGACACTGGCTACAGAACTAAACAAATAAACATGCAGACAGCATTTGAATAAAGCCTGACAATGAGAAAAGGAGTGCCTTTGCAGGAGCGTGTTTTCTGCTGTCAAGCAGGTGGTCAAATGCTAGATAATGAACTATGAAAGATAACTAATTAAGTTATGTCTAACAGCAAAGAGTCTTTTCAACTCGTCAACATTCGTTTCACTTGAAGGACTCCCACAGATGCTGCTTTCCTATGGAAACAATCACGAAATGAGTGCAAGCGGTGCTTTGATCTCTTTGTGGATCCAGTTTCCATAATGCATGTAAACACTGAGTCAGCATTGTTTACAATTTGATTGCTTTGTTTTTTTTAAATCATTTTCTTTTAAGTGATGATTAAACATTTGATCTATACTTCACAGCAGGTTATAAAGTAAATGTCGAATTTCTAATAACTGTGCAAAAGACACACAGTACTGTGCAAAAGCGTTGAGCCATTGATCATTCCTTTATATTTTATTTCTAAAGGAGCTAGATATTCTGCTGTTTTTTAAAGTGGTCTTGAGCACCATTTCTCCAGGCTGTCAGTATTTCAAACATTTCTCTTTGGATATTTCCTGCTTTAGCACTCATTTTTTTTTGACCTATGAATGTTTGAAGCATAAACAGGCACCTAAATCAAGGGATGAACCACTTTTTTGTCCACATGTAAAACACATCTTGGAAAAGAGCCAATTTTAGGTTGTATCTTTAGGCGTTTTGTAACTGGCAGCCTGTCACAGAACATGTAATCTGTTCTGATTTCTTGAGATGAATCTGCAAAAAGATGCCAAAGATAACACATTTTGACAGGCATAAAAAAAAAACCTTTTTGCATCAAGGTGATTCCTAGAGAGCTATTAGCTTAAAGATTGGCATATACCAGCATGGTGCACAGTGTTACCTTAAGAAATTTGAGGAAACCGTAGAAGTGGAGTGCAAAAGTAGTGGCAGAGTTAATAAAAATATTAATAGCAGATGAACTGTGTCTGAAAGTAATGTCTTTAAGAAATTTGGAAAAAATAAATAAATCACGATTTGATACAAGATAAAAGAGATGAGAAATGAGTGTTATGGAGTGATAAATCTAAAGCTGAAGTTGTTGATTTAAACATATGCACAGGACGTCAGGAGAGAGATACAACAGTGAGTTTCTACCCAGATTTTAGATTTTGATCCAACATGCAATCCCAACTAAAAAGCATCTCTTTGCCAGCAACGTCATTTTTCAGCATTACCACACACACTGTCAATGATTTAAAAGCATACCTGAATAGAAAGCCAAACAATGGACCACTATCAGTAACTAATTATCAGTACTAGATAGGACCATCAGTACTAACACTATCAGAACACATGTACTGGCCTCCCAGGAGCCTGGACCTCACCATTATTGAAGCAGCGTGGGAACTAAAGGTAGCTAACATCCAAAGCAGAGCTTTGAGAAGCCTGGTGAACTCTTCCTGAAGATTACTTAAACTACAAGAAAGCTTGGCTAAGACAGTTCAGGCTGTGATACGCTGCAGTATTATTAGGATAATCATTTTATTAAGCAACTAGAACACAGAAAAAATTGGATAAATAGTATACTTGGATAACATCCGGCTATGACTTTTTTTTTTTAACCATCAACATTTGATGTATAACATCCTCAGATTTCTGTCATCGTATCTAGCCCATTTTTGATAATTGAGTCATCTATTTTGTGTCACATTTGCAGGCTGTGCTTTTACTCACCCCATTAAAACGTTGATCAAAGCTTTGCGCTGTAACATACTGGCTGAGTAAAGTGCACACACCTCGGTACATGAATTAGTGTAGTTATTTCCTCACGCATGTTCTTGTCAAAGTGCTTGTCATACATGTCTCAATGTAATAAAGATTGTTAAGGGTGCACAGTTCATAATCAAACCTCCACTATTTGCCTTCCCACTCAGGACAACTCCTCATCACCACCGCATCCTAGCTGTTTTGAGTCTTATATGTCACCCAAATTCATGGAAATCCTGCTGAAACTAAGCACAGCAGTCCATCTGACTTGAGAAACTCAAGATTTGGTTTGTTATTTCTGAATTTTGTTCTTGTCATTTCTGTTCTTGGGGGCTTTGCATGCTTAAATGTTGCCCTTTCATTGTAATAATTGCAAATGTTTGAAGACATGCAAAAACTCTCAAAACAGGCTCACCTGTATCTCTTTTTCTCCATACTTGGAGGGGTTCTTGCTGCCCTGGCTCTTTCTGCGCAGCTTCTTTAGTTCAGCTTGGCACTTCTCCAGACTCTCCCCTTTGCTCTTGTGTTCCATCTGGTATTTCTTCAGGGCAGCCTACGTGGGGCAGCAAGTGGTGCACAACACAAAATTAGACTTCCTAAAACAGGGCCGCAAATTAAATAGTCTGAGTGAGAAAAAAACAAAAAGGCAGAGAAATAAATGAGGCAAGTAACAGGAATGAAAACCATTTCCCAAAGGTTTTCAGGCAAGTTTGAAGCTCAGAAGAAAACTAAAAAACAAAACTCTGGATTCCACCCATAGCACAAAAGCACAGAAATAATTTGCTAGAGTTCTGAAACATGCTTCAGTTTTATGATACACCAGAAAATTATTTTTTGTATGGCACTGATGCTGCAAGATAGGATAATTTAAAAATGTCCCAAAGCAGTCTTTTTTAATTAATGCAATTTACATAATCTTTTATAAGCTCTGGGATTGCTTCTTTTTGACTGATTTAACATCTGCACTGCTTGCGATTGTGTCTCCAAAAGCATTTGCTGTCACTAAGTACTTTCTCAACCTGGTTAAAATTGATTTTCATGATGTAAAATGGGCAACAATCAGTGAGATCCAACAATGTTTAAAAAAACAAAAAAAACAACAAAACAAAACCAATGCATGATTGCTTGTAAAAATGATAAAAGCTATTCATTAGTGTTTTTTTTTAAAACCAGAAATGTACTTTGATTAATATAATTTGCTTATTTATTCATTTATAAGCAAAACAACTTTGTTTCCAGGCTTTACCAGCTCTGTTGCTATAGAAACAGTGCCTAGTGTGACAAAGCTCATGTGGTTTCAGTACACGGCAAAATTGGAGAGCTCATGCATGAGGGTTCAACACCCACATTTGCATACTGTAAGTCACTGAAGATGCAGGTAGCATATTCTAGGTATTCTGAAAAGGCACAGAAAAGAAGCCGCTGTTGTCACCAGGAATCTAGCAGTATGACACATGCGGTTTTTCAATTTCATAGCTGAGAAAAGGGTGGCTTACTTCTATAGGATTGAGCTTGACTGAAATCCTGTAAACAGCACAGACCTCCCCAACACCACACTTAAAAAAAATGGCTGGGATTTTTTTGGCCACTACTAAATAGTTTAACATAAGAAATCCCTCTGTTTAATATGTTTTCACAAAAGAAAAATTACCAAAATACATCTGTGCACCGGTTATCCAGTTTGTAACACAATAACAACGAATATGAATAACCCATCCTTTCATTACCTCAGTCCTTCCAGAAAAGCAGTGCACACAGCATTTGCTGTTCTGCTATTGACATTTAATTTAAGTCCTGGGAGCTGTGGGTCTATTGTGAACACACTTTAGCACATAAATCATAGCAGTGAGTAGAAACAGAACAATTGACTATTGAGTAAGTTTGCCCTGCAGGGTATATAAAGTAATATCCCAAGCATCCTCTTTGTTGAGCTGAAATTCACCCCCTAATTAAAGCTAAAGCCAGTACACTTTCATGTGTTTACTACACAACTCTCCATCATTGGGTATTATTCCAGACAGATAACTGGTTTGTGTGCTTAAAGCAGATTAGAAACAGAGGGGTCAGATGGTGAACTTTGGTATGCGTTGAGAATTTGACCCTTGTTTTGAAGGCTGATTGGACTGAGATGCTTCTCTTTGCTTCTATTTGCTTTTTGGAATTCAGTGTTATTCAGTCCAAACTCTGATGTAGATTTCATGGAGCACAAGCAAAATTGAAGAAAAGAGAGAAAAATCCCCCAGAGGAAACACGCCAGTCTTTCTGAACTCAGTCAAAGTTTCAGATGATTATTTCAAAAAGTCTGAGGTAAAGTGATCACTATTGTCACTGCAGCAGATCAGAAAGGCATCCATATTAAATGATGGTTGTTAAAGGCTCGGGGAAATTCCCAGAAATAAATGTCTGAAACTGCAGAAGAATGAGAAATTTATATTAGATGTATAAGAGAGTCAGCAATTCAAGATGGTTTCTAACACATCTTACGGCTTTAATATTAACTCAATATAACACCATCTGAGTTTACTGATAGGTCTCCCTGTTAAATGACACCCACCCTCCCAATTAAAAAGCAATGTTATATAAAGAGTGTGTGTGAGTGAGTAGCTGGGAGCTGAAGCAGCTCATAACGTGGTCCTTCCAACAAAACCGTACAATAATGGTAGCGTCCCATCCCCCAAAACAAGGCACAGCAGTACTGCTCTACACTCAGGCTGCAACCCACTCATTCTAAAGATATCACATGTAGACCAGCTTCACAGCGCTTACACACAACACACTCCAGGAGGGGTTTATTATAATCAGTCTACCCTTGACGGGGTGAGTAGACTTGAATGTTATTATGTTATTTCAAAACATCTCCTTTCCCAGACAGACCCTTTAATTGTCTCAGACTTTGAAATAGTTGAGAACACACACACACACACACACACACACACACA
>NW_024582651.1:593203-660212 GCF_018398535.1 Haplochromis burtoni | reverse complement strand
ACACACACACACACACACACACACACACACACACACACACACACACACACACACACACACAGCTTTACCTCCATCTCTGTAATCATTTAAGGTCAAATCAAGCCGTAACTAATTCGATGCCACATTACATGAACTGTTAAAATAAGCTCACATATGGAGTGCACTTATGAAGTGGCGCTCTCCTCTGGATTTGGAAGCACAACGTACAAATACTCACAGTCAAATAACGAGCATCCAGGTCCACCTTCTTCTCGAGCTCGGACAGGAGCTCATTGTGGAAGGATTTCAGCTGGAGAAAAAACGCACAAGTTAACATGACAGGTCTTGTGTGTTAAGTGAGATAACATACAGAAACAATATTGTCCTGTGATGTCAATTTAACTTAATGTAAAAAAAAATGGGAATTTAGGTAAAGCTCTGCTAATATCCCATATATGTATTTGTCTAAACCACAACAATGTTTCCAAAAAATTTGGAATGCTATATGAAATATTCATAAACCAAAAGGCAATGGCTATCAAATCATTTAAACCTTTAAAAATTCATGTAGCACTCAAAACAAAAGAAAAAGGACAGAAGCAGCAAAAGACTGAAAATGTTATATAATGAATGGAAAGGGAAAAAAAGAATCTAATCTTAGACAGGAAAAATGTTTGGCTATAACAAGAGCCTCTGGGAGAATGTTTGAAAAGTGAAGATGTGGAGGGATTTACTACTTTGAATGAGAATGTGGGCAAAGAGTTTAACAAGTCTTAAGTCTAAAACTGCAACAAATTTGGGATTTTATCATGCATAATGCCGTGTATTAGTGGTAGACTAAACCCAGGTGCTCCTCTCTTAAATCAAATTCAAGATGGTACCCCACAGATAGTCGCACATATACACTATAATGCCAAAAGTATTTGCTCGTCTGTCTTCACATACGTATGAACTTGAGAGACCTTCTTAATCCATAAGGTTTAATATGACATTGGCCAACCTTTTGCAGCTCTAGCACCTTTAACTCTTCTGGGAAGGCTTTCCACAAGGTTTAGAAATGTGTTGATGGGAATTTATGACCATTCTTTCAGAAGCAAGGTCAGATACCGATGTTAGACAAGAAGGCCTGGGTCGCAGTCTCAACTCTGATCGTGTTGAGGTCAGGGCTCTGAGCAGGCCAGTCAAGTTCACACCAAACTGGCTCATCCATGTCTTTAGACTTTGCTTAGTACAATGGTGCACATTCATGTTGGAACATGAAGGGACTGTCCCCAAATTGTTCCCAACAAGTTGGAAACGTATAATTGTCTAAAATTTCTTGGTATGTTGAAGCATTAAGAGTTTCCTCCACTGATACTAAGGGGCTGTGCCCAACTCCGAAAAACAGCAACCCCCCACTCCATAATCCCACCTCATTGCATTTGGTGATGTAAGGCTTGGATGCAGCTGCTCGGCCATGGAAACTTTGTGGCTGAGTTGCTGTTGCTTCCAATCGCTTCTCCTTTGTTATAAAACTACTAACAGTTGATTGTGGAATATTTATTGGAAGGAAATTACTCAACTGGACTCGTTGTCCTATCACGATACCATGCTGGAATTTACTGAGCTCCTGAGAGTGACCCATTCTTTCAGAAATAAATGTAGAAGCAGTCTGTATGCCTTAATTTTACACCACCGTGGCCATGAAAGTGATTGGAACACCTGAATTTATTTAAATGTGTGAGTGAAAACTTTTGGCAATATAGCATACATTGGGAGAGATGCAGAATTAAGAAACCCTGTCCAAAATAAATGACTAAAGGGCAGCAATGAGGGCAATGACATTTTTCTATTATTTTTCTGTATTAGATGCACAGCAGTAACTTCTGGATAATGCAGCAAAGAAGAAAATTACCCAGAACGCCATACTGCGCAATTAACTCACTCGACTTTCCCAACCACCTCCTGTGTTAGCAATGTGGATGATATAGCCTCAGCAGGCCTATTCATTCAATACCAGTTTATGTTCATTTAACATCACTTATCCCATACTGTCAATAGCTCCGGGCAAAATTTGTGTCATTACTGGGCAAATTGTTTTGGGAGCAGAGCCACACCACCAAACTAATACTGATCTACCGTTAAAAGATTTAAATTGTATCCATGTAGTGTTGAGCTGCACAGTTAGAAACCTTTTGAGCTCAGAATACAAACCATCTCCTCTAGCTGCACTTGGATCTGTCTGTGGACCTCTGCCATCTGGAACAGCACATCCCCTACACAGAGAGAAACAGGGAGACAGAGAAGAAACACATGAACAGTGCTCTACAACATGAGCAGAAAACAGAGAGAACGGGGAACCACAAGAAAAACAAAACAAAAAAAAAACTTTGAAACAAGAAAGAGATTAAACGAGGAATGCAACAGAGAAGAAACAGAGAGACCCCGTCTTGCAACGCCCATGCAGTAGCAATACAAGACGCACAAACATACAGGACAAGTGACTTGCAACTGGGACGATGAAGAATGTTATGAAAGTTTGTTTTTTGGCCCAAGATAGCAGAAAACCGAGGCAGGGAAGCAACATCAAGTGATGGGGAAAAATGAAAAGAGAATGAAGTGAAAAACAAAATCTGGGGGAAGCAAAAGGCTCAAATTAAATCTAGTTGTTCAAGGGTAAAAATACTGATGTCTTGTGGAGATCAAACATAGTGCCTTTCTTTCTTTGATTACTAGGCAGTGTAATTTATAGTGCAACAACAACAAAAAAAGAAACACCTAAAAGAAAGGTTAAACTCTCCACAGAATAAACAAGTAAAGTTAAACAGCCAAAACGTAGAGATAAGGTAGGGTCATGCAGCTACTGAGGTTTTAATGTTTATATACCTACAGACTGCCTCTTCTGACTGTGCAGTGCATTGTCAAGAAAAGGAATACAAAGAGCAACATTGAGCAAAGGACAAACATACAAACATACAGAGACAGGCCTGGTGTAAAGACAGTGTGAGATATACATGTACAGAAATATGAGACACATATTTTCCAAAGCCCCTTTAGATCTATCAGACATGCTACATGCTCTATATTTAATGACAAGAGATTGAGAACTTCAGTAAGTGGCTACAGCACTGAGATATGAGTTTAGTTTTGGTTTCATTTATAAAATAAACAAAAGTTTTGTCATAGCATTACGTATTGAAACCTTCAATTAAAGGTTCCAAGAAATTAAAAGCATGGCTGGAAAAAAGTTAAAGATGAAAGTCTGGGTAAAAAAACAATTCTCTATTACTCTGTCTCTGCAGACATTAATGTTGCGACCATTTTATAAAAGCATCAAATAAGGACAAAGCACTTTATTTCCTCTCCTGTTGCAGCCTCTTTTTGAAAACTGACCTAGGAGAGCACATCTCAACCCACCTCAAAATGCTCCATAAGTAAAACTCGCTACTCGAGCTGAAGTGGTTTCAGAACAAACTTTTATTCTGCACCAAAGGGCTTTGGAGTGGTCTCCTTCGCAACAAACAGCAAGCGCGGTGCAAACCGGTGACACTGAAGTGACCACGACAGAGCTGACTTTGACAGTTCAAAGAAAAACACAAATCCAAAGTTTATACAGAGCTGTGAAACTTGAGCTTGGTGTTTACACCGTGGGGGGAAGGAAACTGCAATATGCACTCAGCATTCTGCAAGAAAATTGTTAACAGTAGCATAACGTGCAGTGAATGAAACGCTTTTCTAGCACAGCTACTTTTAACCCCATCCAGCATCTAGAGGCAGCATATAGATGCATATTAAATTGCACAAAACACTGCATACTGTAGTTTATTAAGATATTTATTGCTGCATTTGCCAGCAATTCTGACTTATAGTACAGTACAGTAAAGTGACAGAATTAAAATTCCACTTTTACAATTTTGCTGACCTGCTTATCACCAGAAAACCTGTGTGCGCAGCAAAAAAACTGACATCTTATCAAGATTTTTTTTCCTCCTTCATCACTTGCTAAATTTACTGCAATCAATGACACTACAACGCCTGACGAGCTCATCACCGAATGCCCTAGACAGCAACGCCTTTTGCTCATGTTGCAACCTGCCTGCTGATCTTGCGCCTCACAGGGGTTGAGAAGGAGGCCAAAGCATCCTGTCAGTTCCCAGCAGGCCTGCTAAGCAGCTTACAGATACTCATCCCTGATCACAGCCCTTCAGGCTTAGAAACTGTCATTCTGTTGGTGGCTTCAAGTAGCTAGATCAATTAACTAATGAGTATCCATCACCCTGCTGCTGACAAAAGTACACTCGCACATCATGTACAGTGGCTGTAAACAGGCAAAACAGGGTATTTGGAAGATGCCAGAAAGGCACAAAAACACATTTTCAAAAAGATATCATCCTGTCATCTGTAGTTTCATTACTGCAGTACGTACAACGTCAAAGCATATTTTACAAGTGAGAGAGAGAAAGAAAACACACACTTTGGGGATACAAATTGTTACCATGGCAACTTCAACATCACATAAAAACAGCAACAGCAACGTGGGCATCTTTCAATAGCAGTTAACATCAGAGCATTGCATCTAAAATTAATAAAGAAGCAAAAATGAGAAAAATCGGAATGTGTTTTGTTTTGCAACGCTATTGGTTTCTATGGAAAGCATGTGTCATGCACGACAGCTAGTGACACTTGGTGTTTAGAGCAACCAGCCTGATAAGGATATCCGCATACTATCAAGGACTGACATGACAGGTTGCTCACCATAAACTCAGATACAGATACACACCTACGTATGGGATATGCAGAAAAACACCGGTAAATAAACTTTCATGGACTTGTCATTCTAGTATCAATATTTCCCAGCGCACTTGAACCTCGCCTGTGTCCCTGGCTGACAAAAACAATAGTTTCTTTGTTGTGAGGTGATCTGGTTTATCTGCACCTGCAGCTCTGCAACAAGCAGCCACACGCCTGCTAGCTTAACCCACTGAGTCAGAGAAGGAAGCATGCCTGCAAGACTCCAGTGCATGCATATGAACAGACTGTCCCCTGAAGTATGACATCAGCTTGTGTAGATGTATTGACTGCTTGTGTAACAGCAGCCATGATACACCCACACAGGTGGAGATAGAGAAAAAAAAGTGAATAACAGAATGTGGGCTATGGTGAAGAAAAAATATATATATAAAAACTGGAAGTTTGCAACACGAGAGACAGAGATGGAGAGAATGGAGGTGGATGGAGAGACACTGAATCACTGGTGAAGGTCAAACCAGATTCACTAAGGGTTGTCATGGAAGCAGGATAATGCGAGGGTCGTTGCCATGGAAGAAGCTACAAGATGAGGAGCAATGCTGGCAAAATGTTGTGTTACAAAACACAGCTGAAAGATCTCCATCCTTACAATCAACCATCATTGCATCCGCATATAAAATCTCCCGGGGAGGAGAGTGGTGTGCGGCTTGCCTGGGGAGTCTGAGTAAACTACAATGTGTGTGTGTGTGTGTGCACAGTTTCTGTGACTAAGCAGGGATGTAAACGCTAGCCTACCTGGCAAGCCAAGCCACAAGGGAAACAACTACACTGTAAGTAGGCAAGTATAATGGGACAGCAGTATAATGTGTGAGACACAGATAATAGCTGAGACTCTGGATGGCCCAGGGTGTATGCTGCACATGTGTAGTACACTGTGGAAGCACAGCTTCTGAGGCCAGCTTGTATTTAAAGTTCATCCATCTCCTTCTCTCGTAAAGACGCAGACACACACCCGTGTACACGTAGGTTCTGTAAACTCAACGATAAACTCCGTTTGAACTCGTTTCCCACTTTGCTCATTCATGTAGCCTCTCACAGGAGGAGAAAAAAATACTGATGCATGTTTGACATCTGGCTTAAATTAGAAGCTTAGCAGTCACAGCTGTTCAACCTACTAGCCTGATATAAGTTTGCCCAGCAATGGTGTCATGCATGTAGGCCATAATAAAGGCTTAACAGGGAAATATGTAATGGCTGAAGGGAAGTGAGGCAAAGTTTAAAAATGTATATCATAATCTTGACTTTAATTCTGAGGTAGAGGTAGACAGCACATTCAAATGATCAGGCATCATTAAACCAAAACCTTTATTTTTTTTGGCTGCTGACCTAATAATTTAAAACCAAAAATATGCATATTTTCAGTTTCACAATGGCCTTTTTTGAATATTTAATGCTACCGCAGGGGCAGTAGAGACTGAAAATTTTGCATCTTTTGAATAATAATGATTTTTCTTTTAAGAAAAACAACTAACACTAAAATTATTTTAAGTAGTGGACTATGATCTCACTAAGTCATGCATGTAAAGCTAGGGGTTTACATGCATGACTCAATACATTTATGACAACGTAAACTTGTGTGGGGTGCCAATATAGTTCACTGGGTTGAAAAGTCACCCATATGCTAAAGGATCACTGCAGGAGACCATTTCCTGTCTGTCATTCTCCCCATACATCTAAACTGTTATATGTGTTTTGCGGGGTCTCCTCTGGGAGTATAAGAGCTGCATGTACTTTAGTAAACTAGTGGAAACCTGCATAAAGCTGAACAAAGTCTGGCACCATGACTGATACTTTGATTGCTGCTGCACAACCCCTCTTGTGCAATAGCAACATCGAATACTGTTTATCTGCCGTAGATATCTTTTTAGACCTCACACTTCTTTTGTCCTCCACTTGTCCAGTTGGAGCTTTTTAAGCTTGAATGACTTATAGGTCAAAGTTAAGTGGCTTAACAAATGAAACCTCCCTCCAAAAATGATCAGAGGATTGGACTGAAAGTGAATAAAAAAGCAGCTAAAATCCACAGAAAAACTTTGAGACTTTCAGAAAGCATGGAGAACTACAGTATTGCTTAAGAACACTCCAAAAGTTACAAGAAAGTCTGACTCATTGAAACCAAAATATAAAGAAATACACAGTACTGTGTTTGTGATGTGGAATTCTTTTGTCTCACTGTCCTGACACAAAGACGTCTAAGAATCAAAAGTATCAACTTCAGAGTGAAAAAAAAAAAAGTTCAACACAATCTAGGGTAAGTTAGGCAAAGAGACACCAGGAGGTAGGACAGGGAAAAGTGAAGAGACCTGGAAAATCCCTGAAGAACACAGCTGTCATGTCACACAACAATGTAACAAAACAAAAAGAGCATTCAAAATAAAAGAGTAATAGCCTTTATCTCACATTACATTTGAATCCCTAATACAGCATAGTTTTATCAAATGCTATAAGGCTATAAGAAAAACAAAACAAAAAAAGAGCACAGTCATGTTGAAATAAGAAAAAGAAAAAAAAAAAAAAGAGTGGTTGCTTTGAAAATCTAACTAAGCTCTTTAACCATGAGTGTGTGTGTGTGTGCGCACGCACTACTTGACCCTGAAAGAAAGCTCTATGTAAACCAGGGCATCTAAACACAACAGAGTACACTAATGCACCACTGAGAGGAAACAACAGCAGACTCACTGGGGCTTCTAAAGTGCATTGATCTGTTTTGTATAGGCTACACCCTAAGAGTTGCTGCTAGTGGATTATTTCCAAGGTACAAGCCCAGACCTACAAATACACACACTCTTTTGGATCATGGCATAGAAATAGTAGACAAGGTTTTAAATGATGACATAAAAATCTGATTTGCATAAATAGATGTTGGATGTGGACATACTGGTTTGATCACACTTTCACACTGGCATGGCACTAACTGCTGGTTTTCATTGGTGGCAGTCTAACCAGCAGAATTTAAATGTGCTGTAGCAGTCATTTTGGCAGTGGAGCACTCTGCAGCAGAGAAGAAGCTGCTCCTGGATCTGCAGCCAGTTGAAGGCAGAGCTGTTTCTGTAAAAGATACATTTTTAAAAAATGTATACAGCACCTGTATGTTTCCCACTTCGAGCAGAGACTAGGGTTAGCAGCTTGCGAATATTGGAAAGCACAACAACCCAACAGCATTAGGTCACTATGCTGGTGACATTTAAGATTAGAATTACTTCATCTTAGCATCCAATTGGGCTAAGCTATATGATATGCTGAATATTAAAAGGCTCAAGGTGGCTCTATCAGCTTTTACCTCTTTACTCACTTAGGAATATCTACCCTCAACAAAATGTGCACCATCTCTTTAAGAGGGCACTAAGGTACACTTTCCATGGACTATCTGTATTTGGTAGAATAAATAGGTAGATTTGCAGATGGCTGAGCCTACATTTGAGCACAACAAACATATTGATTGCTGTAACTAATCGTTCAGATGAGACTATCAAGAACCACCAAGTTGCCTAGCAACATAGTGTGTATACGTGTGAGTATATGTGCTAATATGCATTTTTGTGGACAGCTGCTGTGTAGTTTATATTGATTATACATCTCTGCATTGTCTACCTTAGTGACCTTTTATTAAAGTGACAGATCTACACAACCTCGATTTTGCGTAGGATTACTTTAACAGTAACCTTTACACTGAGCCTTGAGTAAAATTGTCCAGTACTATGCCGTTCCCTGCCATGAACAAATGAAGGGCATTGTGAATGTGTGTAGATGGAGACTGTAGGGGCCACTAGCTTCCCAGCATGCAATGCGTATCTCAGAAATAGAGCAGGATAAGGCAGAGACCCCTGGGATGGTGGCACAGAGCTAAGAAAAGAGCTCCTCTGCTCTCATTTAAACAGGGACAGGTGCTGGAGGAGGAGAGAGGTAGGCCACACTAAAGACAGACAGAGAGAGCAAGAGAGACAGACAGACCGTTAAAGAGACATGCATGTATAAAGTATGTGTATTCAAATACAGCATGTCAAAGTTAACTCCTCATGTCCCAGTATTTACTCTCAGCAACAACCATGTCATTTACTGTAGTCTTTTAGACAGCATACAATTACAGGCAGATATTTAATGCCTGTGTCCCAGGTCCATTAACCTAAAAAAGACAGTTATGCTACATCAGTTTGCAGCCTCATTTTCCCAGAGTGTACCACTTTTTTCTACAATAATTACTGGGAGGAATATGAGTTTTTGTGTGCGAGTGTGTGCTTTTAATATTTGCCTCCCTTTTTTTTTCCTAATGCATGTTATTTCCCGAAAGACATGTCTTTGTGCTGAATCATGCAAGATGTTATTAAAATTTAGCTATTAGCAAGGCTAGAGAAGCTGATAAGAGGGGATGAAATATATTTGATTTCCTCTGGCTGGGGAGTCTAAAGTGTATGCATTTCACATTCTTGCCCGGGTTGTTGAAAACAGAAGAATAAATCAAATGGCCAAAGGGGAGTTTGTTTTATTGTTAGCCAGAGACAGGGTAAATGAAAGTCACAGCAAATATAAAAACAATATGATATCTACGAAATTTCTGTGCTTGCACAGGTTTTTAGAAAAAGCTCTCACTGAAATGCTAACATTTAGGACAGCATAATGGAACACACCCAGCCAAGCACAGGCAAGTTTTAAAGAAGAACAGACTGACCATACTGAGTCTGAAAGAGGCCAAAACCTTCCAGCATACCTTCAGTGAAAAGTCAGTCATGCAGATCCATGATACTCAAGTGCACAAACTAATGTGCTGACTTTCACTGGTTAGAGGGAAACCACCAAGTATACATCTTGAAAGCTACTGGCATGGACAGCCACAATAAATCAGTGTTTTCAATTGTGCATCAGGAGATAGAGCAGGTCATCTACTAATCAGAAGGTTGATGGTTAAGTCTCTGACTGCTCTCGTCTGTGTGTCAAAGGCCAAGATACTGAACCTGAGTTGCTCCTGATGCGTTCAGCAGAGTAAGAATGCATGTAAATGCTAGACGTAAAGCACTTAGGCATAGAGAAAAGTGCATGTTCGAATGTGTGTGTGAACTGGTGAATGGGTTGTTGTGCAATGTGCTTTGAGCACTCGAGTAGAAAAGCACTAGTCTATTTGCAATACACATAGCCCATGTTATGCAGCAAGAAAATGCAGACAAGACAACCGATTCAATCTACCATGATTCAGGCAATATTTCAGACATGCAAAGTTATGTGTAGACTCTTAATTCTATTTAGGTCATAGTCATTTGAACTCTGAAATCAACTGAGTAGAGCAAGAATAGCCAACACACCAGACTGTGAAGCAAGACTTTTTCTGGAAAAATAGGGAAACTTAACTGACTGGCAGAAATCTAACCAACCAGCCTTGAGAAATTTAAAAGAGTGCTTGTTACAGTGACGAATCAAAATGCTTGAAATTTCCGGAGGAGTTTAAACCTGTAAACTGCCTTAGCTACAGGCGTAGTCGTAAATAACATGCCTCTAGCTTCAAATGGATATAAACACAATGAAGAAGGGCTGGTTGGTTGGTACTGTTGTAAATACCTCCAGCCCCACAAACACCACATTTCCCTAAAAGGGTTGGAGAGCCCCACAAGCCTCACTGAGGTTATAATTGCTCACTCCCTCCAGACCTACATGAAGAGAGAGAGATAAAGTAAGAGTAGGATGGCAGACACAGCGAACGAAAGAAAAGAAAAAGAAATGAGGGAGGGAGAGCAGGTGTGTGTGTGTGTTAGTGTGCATGTTCATGCATGTGTGTGGGTGGCAAAGTGACAGGCGATGATTAGCCCAACCAGAGGAGGATATGTGGGAGGGAGTATGTGGGAGTAGTGGGGCTGGTGAGAGAGAGACTCTAGGCAGAGATCTACACAAGTGGATTAAAAGAGCTCTCATACTATATAAACACATAGAAATGGCACATGGTTTATGTACAAACACACAAAACGATGTAAAGTATAAAAGGCATGAATGCACATGGAGTACAGCGCACACCAGGGTGGATTCCTGTGGGAACACGCTTTGTTGTCAAGGTGTTGTAAAGAATCAAGCTAGGCTACACTGTGTGTTGATTTGATAATGAAAACAGGCAACAGAGGCAATCATTTTCACAAAGTAATTTCATCCCTCACTGTGCAAATGTGTGTGAGGGGGTCAAAGATGACAGGAAAAAATAAAAAGCCAGGAGAGAGGAAGGAGATGGTTAGCATCTGCAGACTCTTAGGTGTGTAGGCGGGACCGTTTGCGCCCATCTCTAACTGAGCTTTTAACAGGCTTTAAAGAGGTGCAACAAGAGCTCAAACTCATACGTGCATGTGTGAACATGCGCAAACAAAAAGAAAACGGGGGGAAAAAGATGCAGATTACCTTTAAAGGACATTGAGCCAGTCAGCTCAAACACAGCTAGTCCACAGAACAAATCAATCAGTTTTAATGGATTCTAGCTTGCTAAGGTAGAATCCATTAAAGCACTCACATCCGCTGCATTTCTTACAAGCCTGATTTTACACTTTTGTCTGCTTCTATACTTCCATACTGGAAGCAGAAATTTTGTGTGCTCTCAATTTTAGCACACAGAGGCTGTGGTTTATATGGGTAATTGAGATGCTCCCGGTCTGTGGATATTTTAGTGTTCTACCACCAGCCAAACAGGAAACCCACGGCTCTGGGGCCTAACCCTGTACATACAGTTGAACTTCAGGTCATTATATTGGACGTGACCTCAGGGTGGGGACTCTAAAATGTTGCAAGCAACCGGTTGGAAAACAAAACACTAATTCTTCCTGTGGAAAACACAGAAGCACATAGAGAACCGCTGGGTGTAACGCACACATGATATAAGAAACAGACAACAAACAACAGAATGCATTATATTTAATTACATCACAATCTTTTTTTTTTTCTCCAAACTTAATGAGTGAGAATCTCAGTTTTTGCTGTGTCTAGATGGGCAGACAAGAATGGGCAGATATTAAGACAGAAAGGTTTAGTCGTTTAAATATCAAGTTCTTTTCCAAATCCTCCTTGAGGCATAGGTTTTCAGTTGTCTCATACACACGGAAATATCCTACACACAATGGTCTATGTACAATTTCCAAATTTGGCAGCTTTATTTCCGTTATGAATAGGATTTAAATCAAATCCCAGCACACACAGAAACTTCAAGCACATTCAATAATGTGTATTTTTAAGAATAAGGTAGAATTCAGTGCTGTTACAGTCCAAGTGGTTGGTGGTGCAAGAGGAGATTAGACCAGCTGTCAGTTAGACTACATATATATTCTTCTGTCTTTGTGACAACTTCAACCGAGGTTGTCTGGTCACAAAGAGCCAGCTACTGTAAGCAAGGCCGGGTTCAGCATGGAAGTACTGCTGTGAACTTTGGAATCAATAGAAATCCACACAAACGCTGTGAGATATAGAGATAGAGAGAGCGAGAGGATCGCTTGCTGAATAAAACATCCTGAAAGCACTTTCATGTCAGTCCCTGTTGGCTGGGCTGGAGGAAACCCAAACTGTATCTCAGCTCCACAGCAACAAAGGCCCCATCAAATCAACAGCTACTTCTGCGCAGATCAAGCAGCCGAGTGCACAATCAGTGCAAAAGGGAATCTCTTCAAACATGAGCTGATTTCCCCTGGGCTGGGGACAGCAAACACACGCACAGACGCACACGCACACACACACAGAAAATCACTGATCACCTAGGAAACTACTCACTACGAGAGCACCAGGTGTTGCTTTTCCAATTGACCTCTATGTTTGCAACCAGAATGCTCACATCCAGACACACCTAATTGACATGACATAAGCACTTAATCTAAAGAGCAACACGTCCAGTATACGCATACATTTTTCCACAAAATGAAAGCATGCCATGCAGGAAATGTATCAAACTGGCACTCTCCTACCAAAAATCTAAAAAGACTTTATACTTTTCAGCTTGGTTGAAAGCATCTAACTATGTATGCTGTTGAAAATGACAATGTTCAGCCCGAGCCTCACTGTGCTGCTGATGATACTGCACTCATCATTGTTTTGTTTTTCCTTCCTAGAACATTTCCCTATGAAAAGGAAGCCCGTGTAGTGAAGAAGTCAAAAGACTAATTAAAAAGCACCTTCTCTATCAACCCACATGTTTTCTTCTTAAATGCTACTCAACTGTCACATTATTTTATACACAGAAAGATAATGCGGCTTCTCTATAAGGCCAATGTAACCAGAAAAAAGGAAGGAAAAAATATAACCCTCCAATAAGATGGAAAGAAAGAAGGTAGGGTCATCATATATACATCACTTACCCAAGTCTTTGGATCCTTGACTCTCACTGGCCAATTCACCCATTCTGACCAGAGCATCAAAGTAGCCTTTGGCAGCAAATGTCACATCTAGAAGAAAATAGGAGTGAGTACAAAAAGAAATAAAGGGGTTATTAGTTTAAAGGTTACAGAACAGTCCACTTTCCATTCTGAAAAAAACCTCACAATGCACAGTTTAGCTTTGTGTGAATACAGGTGACAGCTTTCTATACAGTGATCTCTAGTTTCTCTTAGAAGTATTTCAAACAATAAATCTCTTTTTTTTCCTTTTATGTTCTGTTTCTAGTTTCATATGAAAAATAATAAATGTTGCACCTTTGAGTCAGAATAAAGTATGTGAACATTTTTTGGGTCACTTCAGATAAATTCATTTTGCTATGAAACCACTCACTCAATATTTTATAACACCTGGAAACACTTCCTTTGTCCATGTTTTAACAGCATTTCCATGTCAATTTTTTGTGCCATAGCCTGCAGAAGCCTTTTTTAAAACAAGTTTGCAAGTGTGCTTTATTTTCTCCCCTATATATCAGCGGTCCCCAACCCCCGGGCCTCGGACCAGTATCGGTCCGTGAGTCGTTTGGTACCGGGCCGCGAGAGTTGAGGCTCAGGTGTGAAATGTATGGTTTTCAGGGTTTTTAAATTGGTTTTCAGTGTTATTTTGTTATCACTTTTATCGTTAACTCTGTTTTCCTGGGTCTTTTCACGTGTGTTATGAACAAATCTTTTTTTCGGTACCGGTACTAGTTTTATTTTGTTGTATTTATCCACGACATCTTAAAGGCCGGTCCGTGAAAATATTGTCAGGCATAAACCGGTCCGTGGCGCAAAAAAGGTTGGGGACCGCTGCTCTATATCATACAGTAAAGAAAAGCTAAGCATTTATTATATATAAATATAAATAAATGTATATAAAATGCACAGGGGAATATTTATCTCAGGCCTCTTTTTGATCCACGGCCAATAGGTCACATACATACGAAAAAAAGAGAAATCAATAGCTCCTTGTTTCACAAAGGAAAGGGTAATGTCATGCTGTAAACCACATGCTGATAATCGCCACTGCACTTTTGCTTCTTCCATTCCATTTAATCTTTTATGTCAATATGTTTGAACACCCCACAGCAGGGTGACACAGTGACTGTGTTGGCTGCTGATTGACAAGCCTCGTACACCTGTATAGACAATGATTCCACAGGCTCCCCGCTAGCACTAATGCAAGGCATAAAGCATACAGTGTTTCTAAAATTCTCACATGACATACAGTGAATGCACATGGCTGTAGGTCTCGTGACCAATAAGGGGCTACTCGTGCACACACAGAAAGTTTGACTTTTGCTCCATGCATGCACAAAAACAATCAGTGAAGTTAATCCAAATGGGCAGTCATTCTGCTTGTATTTGCTCTGCGGCTAAATAAGGAGTCGTCCTGGCTGCACAAATCAATATCCGCCTCAGCCACTATCATTTCAACTGCACCTGACCAGGCTAACAGAGGTCACACAGGGCAGAGTCAGCTTCCAGTGATTTCTGCCTTACTACCATGCAGTCCTCCACCAGTCTGACAATCTCCAGCAAATAATGGCCAGTGCTTTTTGAGGTGAATTCAACAGCAGTCCAGGTGACAGATGGGCCTTTGCCTTTCAGACAGCTCCCAGGTGAGAGGCACATTTACAACAATGTCCTGGCAGGGGCAAGCTATTTCTAGCAGACAGATGCAGCTGCCCTGCAATAAGGGAAGTCTCCTAGGCTGGAAGCCTCGAAGCTCTGCTCCGAGGCTGAGGGACATATGCTAATGCTAATCCCAATTACAGCTGAGTCAATGGCAGGAGATGGCCTGTGCTTCCTTCTTTCTCTACTGCATGGGAAAGACCAGAGAAATAAGAGCAGAGCCTTCAGAGCATCATAGCTGAGTCCTCTTCGTTATGTCAAACAGGCCTCCTGCCTGCCTTGATGTGGAAAGTGTGAATGTGTGAGTGTCAGTTCATGTGAGTTTGCACATGTGTGGTAGGGGGGGCTGTGAGAGCTCTTGCAGATCTCCCAGCAACAGACACTTTCTTTTTGCTGATGCTGCTGCAGCAGCACGTGTGATAGTGTCTCTGTAACTGAAGAATGGCTGATTAGATAAGCTGGATCTATACGGGTGGGTCTATCTAATGAAATGTGTGATAAGGGGTTCAGAGAGACAGACGGAGAGGATTATTGGATCTCTGATTGCACGGCAGGCAAATGGTAGGGGAGGGGTTTATTTGAGAGCTACTGATCCTTCACTCATCCTTCACTCTGAGGAGGGATAACACATCTTGATCGAGACAGTAAAGATTTTCTGTAAGTGTGTCAAAATCATCATATTGTCAGGGGACTTGTATAAAAAAATTACAGGCTCTGTTGGCTTGGCAGTTAGACTCGGTCAGTCGCAGCATTTGTTGCTTTTACACTTACCAGCCACTGTGAAATTCACTGACTGAATGCTGTGTTGGAAAACCTGTAATACTCTAATACCCAAACCAAGCAGGCCTATCAGTGAAGGCTTTTGGCATTTCTGGTGTGGGATAATTTCAGTGATTGCACCATATGGATATGGTGTGCACTCCCATCCCCAGCCCCCTCAAATGAGAGCTGCTTAGTCCCTTGGGTTTAGCCAATTCTGCAAAGTGGGTCTTTAATGGCTCTGTGAGAGCCTACCAGTCTGTTTCCTACTTAAACCAAGGACAGGATTAGTTATTGTGCATCAACGGAAAGAAAAAGACTTGTTAGGGAAGAGAACATCCTTAATGGTAGGATGAGTTGGACTGGCAGAGGGAGGTCTTGTTATGGTTGAGGAACACATTGTATGACAGTCTTTTTAAAACTAATTTTTCACACATGCCCTACAATGCCAAATTTTTCTAAACAACGCCCAACAAGGATTTATGTGAGAATGCAAATGCTGGACACAGTCAGATTGAACATGAACTGGTCTTTAAGCTGCTACCTCCTGCAAAGTCCATGTGATGTGGGAATAATGCCTGCACAGTAACAGTTGTGCAAATTCACAGCCAGCAAGTGGTCATCCTGCACATCCTACCTTACCTTGCCTAAATTAAATACAATACAGTACAGTTTCCAGCAGTGAGATAACACTGCTGTGTGCTACATGTGAGAAAGGACAACTCTGTACAATGTCCTGACCTGATTTTCTAAAAGCAGCTCAAATCAGGAAGTAAATTCAAAAGGCATGGCTATAAGTGTTTGGGATTCCAACAAACAAATGCACAAGCACAAGCACATAGCCACACAGCCACACACACACTTGTTTTCCTTTGTAAATCTGACTGCTGACAGTGAGCTATCCTCGCTTTTGAATTAGATTAGAGGTCTTTTGTGTTGCTCTGACTACACCTCTATAACCATGCACAAGCAACGCCAGAAGCTCTGCACCAGATGATTAGGTCTGCCTATTTAACATAAGGATAAATTTTGTAGGGTTTTTTTGTTTTGTTTTTTTAAAATGCACAAAAAAGGATATGTAGCTAGATAAATAAAGCGAGAGAGAGAGAGAGAGAGAGAGAGAGAGAGAGAGAGAGAGAGAGAGAGAGAGAGAGAGAGAGAGAGAGAAAGAAACAGAGTGTTTTCTTGGCTAAGTGCCTAAATCTGCAGTGAAACAGGAGCATGAAAGAAAAAAAGAAAGGACTTACTGGCAAGGGCCTTCTCATAGTTCTTCCCCATGGCAACAAAGTTCCGTAAGCAGGGATTGAACTGCTCCATAATGGTCTGAAAAAGAAAACAAGAAATAGATGGGAGGTTGGGCATTTACTTATCATTAGACTGTAAGTCAAGAGCAAAGACTTGCATATTGCTTTATTTATTTGCTATTCCACTTTTTGCCTCACATTCTCTTTATATGCAAAGCTTCTCCAGGTGCACAAAAGCAGTTTTCTATAAAGTAAACAGCTATATACAGAACACATACCAGTGTACAGACCAAGAGGCAACCTCTGGGGCTGAAATATGGAGCCAAAGTCGACGTGCCAAAAAGCTGCAGTTCCTCAAATGATTACTGGAGGCTTGCTCCGAAAGTGAGTCGGTCCCCATAGACTGCCATGTTAAAATGCCCAACTTCACAGTAGAAATAAACATGTTTACAGCATAGTGCAAAAGGGGGTTTGGTGTCTTAACAAATTCAAATGTAAACTTACCAATTCAAATGTAATATGTCTTAAAGTTTTATCTTATTAGGGGTAGGAGTTACTGAACTATAGCTCTCGACCGTGTTTGTAGGGTTGCTGCCTTTTGAATGCCTGACAAAACATCCAGCTTACAGTGTGATTAATTGTACTAACAGCCTTTCCAAGAACTGTGTGCTGCAGTACTGGTTCAGTGAAATTCCAGCATTTTATTAATGGGTTTCTCATTTTTATAATAACCAGTCGCAGAAGTCATATCTTTTGTTTTGGCTGGATCGGTAAGCTACACTGTTTTGCTCTGGAAATACTGTATCCCAATACACTCCAAGGTGCAGTGTAAAATGCTGAGAATGCATGATTCTTGACACTTCTCAACACCACCTCCCTTCTCCTTCCCTCCTTCCTCCTGCACTTCTCCAGGGCTTCCTCCAATTAGCCGGTCCCTAGTCACATAGTCAGGAATAGCCAGGGGGAAAGAGAGACAACTACAACACTGCTGCAGCAGCAGCAGTCTCCACCAACCATCAATACTGCTGGAGAACACTTTATAATCTACTTCTAGCCTGAATCCACACAGTGGCAAAATAATATGGTAAGGTGCCACTAGTGTCAAGCTAAAACCCCATCAGCCCATCCTGAAAATCATGGGCCTCTTATCCTCACTCAGACTTCAGCATTTTTGCTTTTTCCTTCATTTTTCTGCCAGTTTTTTTCCTTATTGCTTTTTTAAACTGTGCCAAAAGTTGAGCAGCACCATATATGTATGTAATCCATCTATAGTGAAAGTCCAAATGAGTAAGATATAAACTGCCTATTATTTTTCTTTATCATAAGTAATTAAATTACTACACCTTTTTATGACTCTGCTTACAAAAAAAAAAATTGTAAAACTGGAGCAAACTACAAGTAATAACGTCAAAATGCCAAAAGACAAGTCACCATCAATGACTCATTTACTCTGATTTACTGGTTTAGATCTATACATCTATCGGCAAATGCAATTTAAAAGGTATTAAACTAGGATATAGTTTTAAGTATTGGGTTAGACATTTTTTATTGTCTGTCAACAATATTCTTATAACCAATACCTGATAGACTTTTGCCCTATAAAGGAAAACCATAAAGGCTGACGAGTTTGTAAAGTTAGAAAGGCAAGGCTGGGATGGATAGGTCATGTGCAGAGGGAGGATAGTGGACTGGAGAAAGGATGTTGAAGAGGAAAAGAGAACGACCACAGAGGTTCATGGATGTAATGAAGTACGACATGCAGTGGATTGGTGTGATAAAAGAGGATGCTAGGGATGGGGTGCGATAGAAGCAAATGATCTGCTGTGGTGACCCCTAAAGCGAGCAGCCAAAAGAAGAAGTGATGCTTTATTGTAGAGGATTTACATTTTCAAAATGGTCAAGAGAAAAATAAAAAGGTTGTTGTTCATTCATTATATTAACTAGCAATTTCACACCACTGCCTTCAGAGCTGTGCTGTGCATGTTTTAAAGACCTTGCTAGACCACTGTAATCAATGAAGTCACAAGTTGGTTTGCAGGACAAATCATGTGATGACACTATTCCTCAATTACCCAAACATCTTCTTCTGCGTTATATTATAAACTGGATATAAATACAACTTGTGGGCCACTACTGTGTATATATACTGTTAGTTAAATATCTGTGTAGGTTTGCAATCATCCATGTCATGAGAGTCTTGAGTGCTTTAAAAAGCAAACACCTCCAAAGGGGCCAACCCCCACTAGGAGTTAAATACCTGAGATTCTCCACCATTTTTTTAATATAACTAAAGAAGCTCTGAAGGAAACCAGCAAATGTTTACTACCAATGCTTAAACATTGCTTGTGCTGTTAATTATATTTCAAAGAAACACATCAGATTAATAGTAATTTAGTCTTTACTCTTGTTTCAGTATTTTGCTTTACAGGGATGTCCCATATCATATTGTCCCTGCTAATGCCAGTAATAAATTTGCCTTTACGTTCTAGCACACTCGGGCATGTCTGAGAGTCAGAGCCATGCGTCCATCTCAGGTGATGATTTAGTACCTAAACAACCTCCAAGAGAACGAAGTACTTTGCAAAACATGCGAGAAAAATGTTCCCGCTAAAACTGAAAATAACAAACTTGTTTCATCACTTGAGACAAAAACACTGTTCGAGACAACCAGGCTACAAAAGGGGGAGAAACTAGCTAGAGATAAGCGACTCACACTTAAACAAATGCTCCACTGAGTACCGCTGGAATGCTCACTAGTTGTGCTCCATATACCAGGGAAAGAGGGCGGTGGATATAAATTCCTTGCTACTTTTGTGTTTACGTTTGACTTGACTGTGTCATCGGATATATTGCTGTATAACTACTACTGCACTATAAACCCGCTGCAGCTGGCACCTTGTTTAAGAAAATTCACACTTCAAATTAGGTAGTCTGACATCAATGACAGTAGCTCATTGGGAAAAAAAAAACCTTTTACACTACTGAGGTTACATTGCTCAGTAGATTAAATATTTTTCTTCCAAATTTTCTGGAAATATTGTAATATAATTTTGAAGCTATACCCCACTCCTATAGCTTTATTTTAGAAACCCACAAATCTCTGCACAACATATGAAGTTTTTTAGCATTTGCTGTGGTCAGAGCAACACTACCAGTGAGCAAAAGGACAAGGAAGAGTTGTTCAGGATCCTATATTGTTTGGCTAAAATCAGAAGTCACAGCCTTTTAGAGTCCTCCTCCTCTTCTGTTGACTGAGTCTAGCTGTCAATTAAAATGGACTCATGGTAAGTCTACAGTGCACCGTGGAACAACAATACAGTGAGAAACTTTGTTCTTATACAGATACAAGCACACACAAGGCAACAACGTCCTACAGACTCTTCAGTGGTCTGCTTACTCTTCAGTCTGCTTACTTGTTTTATTTTTTAATAAAAATAATTGTTTTAAATAAACTTATTGCAAAGTTACGATGAAACAATAGTAAAACGCATATTATAAATTATTCTAATGTTCTCCCCCCGGCTCTGTTAGACTAACACACTCAAAGGATACAAATATAATTGGTTGAGAACCTTATCTCAAGTTCACATAGCACCTCAATACAAATTGTATCCCTGCTTGTTCTACCTCTGGGAAGATAAAAGACAACCCTCAGGACCTTGCTAAGAAAATATTTATTCCTAAATTATTCAGCGCATCTCATTGAAGAGGTTACACAAACGTGTGTATCACAAATACATGTGTGTGTACTCGTGCACACACCTACATTGATACAAGTGGTTATAATAAAGAGTGGTGGTGTTTAAAACTGGTGGGAGGATTACATAAAAAAAAAGCTAGGCCCAGTACAGCATCATTACAGAACATTCTCCCACTGAAGAGGCCAAAGGTATGTGACACAAGCCTAGCTGCCTTTTCTTCCACGTTCCGCACGCACGCACGCACGCACACTCTATAAACAGACAGTAATGCATGCAGCTATGGAGCCAATTTACAGTATTATGCGATTAGCTACTGATATAACTATTATATAAGAGACATGAATTACAATAGAACTTAAATGACATGTAGTTAAGGGAAGTGAAGAAGTGAAAAAAAAGTGAGGTAGTTTCTTTCTTCATCTCTTCCCATTGTTGCTAAATTTGTCATCCCAGTTCTCTTGTGCTACATTGTTACCCTAATTGTGACAGCTAATTGGGAAATGGGGCCAGGAGACACTTAAGGTTGTGCGACAGAGAGGCAGGGAGGGAGAGAGAGAGAGCTATCAAGTAGATGACTGAATAGAAAACTGTGAGGATGAAATATTCTATGAATTACGAAGAAAAGGTGTATAATCGGCTACTGTATCCCCTCTTTTCAAACTCGTTGTATCATCTTCTAATTAAAGAATTCATAAAATAAGAAATAAGTCAAGGCTCGAGTCATTTTCTCCTTTTCTGAGAGGAAGAGTCTGCTCATTTCGTCACTGCCTACATGAAGACTGATTGAATTCATTATCAGCACTCGGAGCAAAAAATTAAGGGAGACAATCAAAGGAGGGCAGACTAATGTCTCCTGCAAAATTAATCAGATCTCTTTGACACCCAGCTGTGCTGCAGAGGTGAGACAGGGATAATACAGAGAACTGTGGCGTGCATGAGTGCATGTATAAAGGAGGATTAGAGGAAAACTTTATTAGGCGACGTAAAAAATGATTTCTTTCTGCGCACTAAACAAATCAATGTTTCCCCTCACCATAGCAGCAACAATCGAAACAAGGCCGATGCATCTAGATGGCAGATTCAAATTATGGGACATTCATTCATCTCTGCTCACTCTGTTCTCCTCTGTCACACACACACCTACGCACACAAACATTGTAATGACATGCAAAGGGGGCAATTTGAAACTAACACCAGCTGATTAGAACCAGGGGGAATCACGCGCAATCAGAAGCCAGGAAGCCATCATCTGTTACCTCTCACCCTCCCCTCTCTCATTCCTTCTCACTTCCTCTTCAACATAGCAACTTGTCACAGGCCTAAAAAAAAATTTAATAAATACATAAATGCCCAGATCACATGAACGCTGAATCTGCCATTTACTGCATTTGTGAGGACTGTAAGGACCTATCACATGATGAGAGCCGAAAGAAGCTGCCAGAGCTGCTGATGTTATTAGGGAAGAATGTTAAGAAAGTGGATACTGTGTGGACTGACTAGTGGCAAAAATGCCATTTGCCTTTCTCTTTCTTAATAATGAGGGTGCATAAGCAAAGAATGAGTCTCAGCTGGAGGACAACTGATACCTGAACTAATTAGTGTACTAGGACCAAATATTTTGGCTCCAGTGTGATCTCCAGTCTAGCTGAGTGCACTGAATGATTATTAACATGGGATCAAGACTGTACACCTCAGACGGGACCTTGACTAAATCATTTCTTGGGAGAAAACCCCTTGCTGGCCAAACGATGTCTCTACAGTGTGGTCACAAAACTCAGACTGTTTAACAGGGATTTTTCTTTTCATATACGTTTCCTTTCATTGTCACATCGACCCATGAATCAAGGTACAAATGAAATCTTTAGACAATTAAGTTAGCTAAAATTTTTTAAAAAAAGAATCTGTGATTGTAGCAGTGGTGCTGGATTTGAATATATCTGGGTACCTGTCAGAGGGTATTCTGGTTGTTTATGCTATGCCATCCTGGGTTTTTCTCCTAAGCCAGTCAATTTGGTGCTAAGGCTGGTCACAGCTTATCAGAAATCATTTTTTTGGTGTTAGAACTAATGAGACAGTTGGCATATTGGAAATAGGACACATGTCTAAGGGAATGCATTCCAAACTTTATCACATTTCACTAGAAGAAAGTAAATTCCATTTAAACGTCACACTTAAAATGAGACAACTGAGTGTTTTGACTTCTTGCGTATACTCAGATAGGATGGGCAGTTTTATCATTTGATTTAAAAAGAAGTTAAGACTTCAAAGCATCAAAGCCCTACAGTACAGTGGCATTCCCAGCACTTATCAAGAGACTGTGAAGTACAAGGACTCTAAAGACTAACTGAAGAGCTACTGTAAATCTGAAACACAGTAAACTGCAAACAACAATGCAAAGCATGCGCTTATGTCAGAGGTATACGCTTTGAGCAGATGCCAATGGCCAGTTCGCAGTTTCGCATACTTAAAGCCTTACTAATGCTGCAGAAGGCACATCATGTGCTCTCAGTGGAAGCCAAGGTAAAAATCAAATCTCAGAATACCACATGAATGCGTGTGTCCTTTCCAAGTTCTCTTGAAGGGAGAAAACTTTAACATTATGAGCAGAAAAAAAGAAAAGTTTGTAGACTTCAAAAACAGCTCCTCCATTCCTTTGTTATGGAAGCGTGCACACTCAAGTGTTGCGCATCACTCATGTCAAACACAGGCATCGATATAAAATAGAACAGAGACGTTCTTCCTATAACAATGTGCTTTGGTTGCAACAACTCCTGACAGTTTCAGCGCTGGCTTTTATGTCACAGATAATGATGTTGCTGTGCCACACAAGCCGTTTACCTTTTCTAAAAATTTCAAATGTAGTGAAACAACCCAGTGCAGGTTTAGACGCTTGTATTAAATGTCATCCAATTTTTTGAATAAGTTTTATTTTTATTGTGAACATAAACAGTGGAAAGGGTTTCGTGCAGGTCTACAGTCATGGTCATTAGTCCAAAAAGACTCATGTCAGGAACTATGTAAACACTGAAAATAAACTGTTGCAAAAAAGCCTATAAATCATACATCGCCTCTTGCCAACAGTAGCCTACTTTCCATCCTCTGTCATGTAAACATGCTCCTGGTAAGATGGGAATAAAACGGGGAATTTATGATTTGTACTATACTCTTATTAACTTGCAGCGCAGAGGGTAAATATCAGCAGTTCCTGTGTGCTGTATTTGTGAACTCAGTCAGGGTTTGCAACAATTCAATGATAATGCCTTGCATGCTACACAGAAATAAAAGGGTTTGTCAGGTTGGAGATGGCCCCTACTGTAAATATTAGTCACGAAAAGGCACTTTGGCAAATTTCAGTATAACTGAGCAGACATGAGTTTTTTTTAAGACTCTTTTGGGGTCCATAATTGTCTCTAAGGGGTCTCAGATTGAGTAGGAAAAACCAAGCCCTCTACAAACAATTACTTTATCTTTTCCTCACCTTTAAACTGAAATGTTCCCTTCCGTCTCTGCCGGACAAATAACATACACACCAGAGACCAACAATTTACTGTGTTTGTTTGCTTTTCTGTCATCTGCAGCTAGTGTGACCCCCTCATCCACCTCAGCATCAACCATTCAACTAACTCAGTGCAGACACTGGTTACCACAGCAACCGAGACCAGACTTATTTGCTAGCTTTATTTCTTTTACCAGCAAAAGATCCTTTTCCTTTTGTGGAGGAAAGGGATGCATTTCCCACAAATCCCTCAAAATATGATTTTAGCTTTCAAATTGAAAAATAGAAAATGTTGAATCTGAGAAAATCTTTCATTGTATTTTAGGTTACGTCACTGGCTGGCTGTATAGGAAATTAACATTTTTGCACATCAGTTTGAAAGCTTGCGGGCAATTCTATAAAAATGAAGAAACAAATAAATACAATGAAAAATATGTGTTGTACTGTGCAAGCATCCTACTGCTACAGAACTACCTGTAACACTCCAGTTTCTCCACATTCGAAAACAGAAAGAAAACACCTAAACAAACTGACACTGCAAATTTCCCATTTAAGCTTCCCACAGTGTCAGTCAACTAAGTGCTTGATTAATTTGAAAATAACATGTGGGTGGCATTGTTTTGCCACAGATTTTTTTTTTGGTTTTGTTTTGTTTTTGATGCTGATTCATTGAGATACATGTACATTCTGAGATATAGATGGATATAGATATAGATAAAGGTCTTTTGAATTCTACAAAAAAAAAAAAAGAAAGTTTACAGTGGCAGAGCAGCAAATCTGCTGCATTACTCATTTTATATCCAAATGGCAAAATTTGGCTGCGTCAAAATGTTCTCACCTAAAGGAACATTCAAACCATCTGGGTATCCATGCAGCATTACTGACTTTCTGCTCATAAGTACAACTGGCTTGGGGCTCAGAAGAGCACTGTGGCTGCCTGTTGAGCTGGCCTTGTGGGTGTAGTGTAGCCAATCCTACTGAAAGTAGCAGCATTTGCCACAGATGCATAGAGTAAGAGCGGCCACAGGCATGTTAACTCTAGTTCATGGCCCATCAATGCAAGACCATTGTGTCCATTGACACAGTACGAACTGAAATTTTCTGTCTCTGTGTCTCTTTCTGTCTGTGTAATTACAGCTTCACCCTCCACAGTAATTAGGGACTATTTCAACAAGGATGTGGAATGTCTCCATCTATTTTTCCTTCTCTTCATCTCTTCTTCTTCTTCACTGGCAACACTTTAACGCTTTATTTTTCTAAAATAAACAAAATCCTTCTATATTCTTTTACATTTTCTTTCTATCCTCTACATTCGGGAGAGTAGCCATGCTAACAGGGTGACTTCAAATCAACCTTAATGATCAGCGATTGTCATGAAGCATGTTTGAGTCACTGGAGTGTAGCTTTGGATTTAGCAGTCACCATTGCCAGTCTATGCCCTTGGAAAAAACAAAAAAAAGCAATGATGAGTAAAAGAAAAGAGAATGTCTCTAAACCATCCGCCCCCAGACGTGCAGAGAAGGTGGGTGTGTGGAGCAATAGTCCTCTCTCAGCATCGCAGTCAAAGGCACAGGGAACAAATCTGCTGTTCCAAAGGCAATGAATGTTATGATATCTCCTGCAGTGCATAATGCAATCTTTTCAAGGCCCTAGGCACCACAGGAATAAACTTGTTGAAACACTATATTCTGGGGGCAGATGTTCAGAAGCACAAGTCATTTTAAACTCCTTTAAATTGCATTTTATAAGACAAGTGGTGCCTTATTTGACGTGCGGCAAGGAAAAAGGCAAATAAAACAATATATGGCATTTTCACTTATGCAGCTCCAGACAACTTCTTATTGTAAGACCACACAAATGACACACAGCACTGTATATACATCAAAGAGGCTGGTTTACACTAGATCCTTTCTGGGGCTTTTAGTAAGCATTTCATTAGCTCTACATCTCCTTTTATTCCCTTTCTGAAATAAACATGTCCATATTTGAAAAAAAAAAAATACTATCCTTCTATCGCTATTCCTCCCTCTCACACGCCTTCTCTAGCCCTTCACCAACTGCAAGTCTTTTAGCACAATGATATGACAGAAACACATAAGAATAATGGCACGTTGTTGCTAAGAGACCACCTGTTCAGATCTCCCACATGAGATTGTGGTGAAACTGTAGTTCTCTTATCATCACCAGAGTAACATTCATTTGAGTGTAGTGAATGTCACGACAATATTGCAACTGAGAGAGAAACCTATTACATAACAAGATGTCTTTTAGGCAGAGAAACTGCATTTCAGATGAGGGTTTTTTCTTTAATCAGACATACTGCAGCCGCTATCAGGCAACCACAAAATGAAGATCAAATAACAAGAGCGCACTGCAGAACGCGCTTGATCCACTTAACGTCAAACGACTATTTTGCCACATTCATAACAGACATTTGAGAAAATGGCATCTACTGGCTTCCGGGCTGTGTTGACATTTAGGGAGTGGTGTTCCATGGGAAAACGGCGCTGTCCTGAGGGCTAGTGGTGATGAGCCACACCCTTTTATTTCCTTACCTGTCAGGGTGTGTTCAAAACCTGCACTGCATTGTATCGGGGGCAGAATACGCAATACTTTCTGTGACAAAGGGTGAAGAAATACAAGAAAAAGTTACATTCTTCCACGGGGCGTTTAGCTTTGATGTAAACGTCCATGTTATTTATTCTTCAGGAGAGCAGCATATAATGTTAGCAATTAAGAGGTTGCACTATTGACTGGCTTAGTACACAGCTCTGTTCTTTCGAAGCTGCATTCAGGCTTGCTCTAATCTGTTTATTCACTTCATCTTGTCCTCCCCTCCTCCCGAGCCAGGTCAGTCTGAGACTTGATCCAGCGGCATGCTAAGAGGCTTGATCTAGGCCACCACCTTTCACAGGCAGCCGGTGGCATGACCAGCTGGTGGAGATGACAGCGGTGCAGACACAGACGTTCTCAAACATGCAAGCGCTGAGTGTCAGTCTTAAGTATCTGTCTCCCTGTGTCAGCACAGGAATGACTATATACCAGTCACCTCGTCTGGAACTGCCAGTCTACGTGAGGGAGGAGAATTGAAGTGAGTCATGGAGGATCATGCAGGGATTGCTGGGTTTACAGAGTTGACTCCCTTGTTGATTAAGATAAAGTCATCTCTGGAAAGTAAGGAGTGTCTCTGCCCTTTGCTGAAGGAACAATACTCAGAGTGAGATGCAGAATCCCCACTCTTGCTCTCACCATGCCTACAGTTCCAGCCCTGTTAAACACACACTCTCAACTGGGCTAACATGACTCACAGCAGCGCAGTTACCCCCCTCACCTCCCTAGTGATTACTCGGTATCTGCCCAGCTGCTGACTACAATGACTTTACAGTCTCTGCATTTTTTTTTTAAACATTTTCTCTTCCTCAGGAGTTTTTTGCTTGCAAATCAGACAAACAACTATTGTCTGCTGTCTGATATGTACAGACCAGAGAGATAAGCAGGGTTACAAGGTTTTGGAAGTTAAAGCAATTATTTTTGTGTTTATCGCTTGGAGGTGCACAAAACTATTCATGTTCAATCACCACAGGCAATTAGCACAAAAAAAGTCTAACATGAAAAACAACAACTTGAGATTCCAAGTTTGACTCTTACTCAGCAAAACACAAAGAAATATTCAATCACTATGTATTTCTTTCCAAGCCAGTGATGATACGGTGGATGAAGTTTCCATTTACCTCTGTGCACTTTCAGGCATCCATTTTCTATCATTTTAATCTAATCCTGTAACAGAAGCCATGACTTGTACTGTTTCATCAGTTTGGCTGAAACTCCCCTGAAATTAAAGATGACAGTCTGCATTTCAGCCTCAGACAATGTGTAATTTTGCATCTTAACTCATAACAGTAGATTCAAGTGCTGAAACATGCTGATTACTGCATTATTTTGAGTGTAAACTACGGTTAATAACATTTTTATAACTGATCCAGCTCAATTTTTTTGTCTTGATTAAACAATGATTGTGCCACATATACAGTCAATGGAATAATTATTTGACCCCCTGCTGAATTAAGAAGTTTGCTCACTTTCAAGAAAAGATAAGTCTCTAATTTTCATAGCAGTTTCCTTTAAATGGGGAGACACAGAATACCAAGCAAAAATCTAGAAAAAAACCCCCACATTAAATTAAATAAATGCTATAAACTGACTTCTCTGTCATTTAGTGGAATAAGCATTTGAGCTCCAAGCAACATATGACGTAGCACTTGGTGGTCACTGGGTTTTCACATGTTTCAGGATGGATTTTGGCCCACTCCTCTTTATAGAAACTCTCTAAATCTTAAGGTTCTTCAAAGATTTTCTACTGAGGAGGACTGAAGTCTCGTAACTTGCTAGGCCAGTCCATGATTATGATGTGCTTCTAAGCAAGCCACTCCTTTGTTGCCTTGGCAGTGTGTTTCGATTGTTGTCATGCTGGAAGACCCAGCCACGAAGCAACAGCCCCAAAGCATAATGTTTCCACCTCCTTGAAGTTGGTGTTCTCTGGGTCATACACAGCACTTTCTTCCAAGCCTTCTCTGAATCATTCAGATGTTCACTTGAAACTTAAAATGGTCCTAAACATGTGCCTTCTTGAGCTGGGAGACCTTATGGGTGCTGCAAATATTAGTCCACTAGGCATAATGTATTTCCAGTGGTGTTCTTGGCGATTGTGGTCCCGACTGCCTTCTGTGTCTGCCGGCTTTCTCAGGATCCTCCTCACCTTGTGAGGCAAGATCTTCAGACTGAGGGCAATTGACGGTCATTTTATATTTCTTACATTTCCAAACAGTCACAGCAAAACTTGTCACCTTCTCACCAAGCTTCTTGTTGATGGTCTTTTAGACCGTTGCAGCCTTGTGCAGGTTTACAGTCTTGTTCTTAATATCCTTTGAGAGCTCTTTGCTCTTGCCCATGCTGGCAGAGATGTTGGACTGGAAGAAGCTGATTCAGAGGACAGGTCAGCTTTATACTCATAAAAAGTTTAGATCATTTATCGATTAATTGTAATCCGTGTACCACAAAAATAGCACATAGCTATCTGTATATTAGGAGACATAATTCTTGGTGGGTTGCATTGGATCAAATACTTGCTTTTTTCCTGGATTTTTGGATGATATTCTGTTTCTCACAAAAATTAAACTACTATAAAAATTTGAAACTGCATTTCTTTGTGAAAATTAAAGGTCATAGGACGGGATCAAATAATAATGTCTTAAAAACATGCAAAAGTGTCTGTTAACATACACCCAAAGCTAGTCTTAATCATCTTGTAGAGAGGCAGACAATATCTAGAGTTGTGTTTCAAGGATGACCAGAATAAAGACAATAACACACAATAACACAGATACTTGTGGAATAATTTCTGACTGTTAACTCAGTTCATCATTGCAGCTCTAGTGCATTAACAACATGCAGTATACAGTAAAAGACTCGTGTTTCTCCCCTCACTGAGATATGGGTCACACTGAACTCTTGAAATATTAAAGAAACAGTACGAAACTTGCTTTTATGCTGCAAGGTTTGGTGAAAAAAAGCATGACAAAGTGCCAAAGAAGCAGTGACTATAGATAACACTCACTCTCTGACCTCCTGGCTTTTGCCACTGGGTCAGTTCCCCAGTGTTGGAAGTGGGACTCTCTTTCTCCACTCTACTGCCCATCAGTGTTGGACTGTCAGGGCTTTGACAGGGTGTTTTCACCCCAGAGACAGAGACTCACTGCTGGGCTTTTACTTGAATGAGCACCTAAATCTGCAGAGGGGTCTGTTCTCCCCAAAGAACTCGGGAATCTGGAGCATTCCTTTCTTCACCCTTTTATGGAGGGACTGATTTACCAACATTTGCAGGAAATAAGCACTTGTATAAACCCCATATGATAAAGGGCATTAAGGTAAACTTGGAACCAGTGCTGGGAACATTTACTTCAATTTATGGCTCTAAGAACCCCTAGATGTCTGCTCATTTCTGATACCTCAATTCCCTATAGGTATCAGAACAGCTCGTCTTGACTCATTCATGGGTTTCGCAAAACTTCTGCTGGCTTATGCTTTGCATGGAAACAGCTAGCAATAGAGTATATTTAGGTTATTACACGTATCAATACCTAGATATATATTCAGATATAAGATAGAGACCACCTCAAGCAGGCCTAAGTCATTAAGGAAACCCAAGAATATTACAGAGCAGAGACAGGAGCAAGCCATCATACGGTGAGATTATGTTGACATTCCATTACTGGCTGCAACTCTAAACCATGGCAAAGGTTGTTAAACAAAGCCTGCAGTGAGGTTTAATAAATTATAAAGCAATCAGCACGAAAACAAGCGCATGATTAGGGCATTAGCTCTTTTAAGTTATTCATCAACCACTTCTATAATCAAATGAGCATTCCAGCCATGTATACACCAACAGGGGAAAGCACTGGTAGATGATAAATGGCAAATTTCCTTATTATTCTGTCATTAGGTGCTCTTCTTTAGTATACAGCTGTAAATCCAACCCATTGCTGTTTCTACAAAAAGAATTTGAAGACAAGTTTTGCATTAAAAATACTGAGACATGAAAAAAGCTAAAAAATAAATGGTGGGCTTAGATGGTGCAATCGCTTCCATTCATTTTTTACCTAGAATGTGTCTTTCCCAGAATTGAGGCTTTGCAATCAAACGCAGTTCACATGGAGTTTTAAGAAGAACAGGTTTGAAGAGGCAAATATTTACTTGTTGCAACAGGATGCTTAGGCTTTTGTGCCACTCGAGCACCGACTTCTGGAATGCAATATGTTAATGTTTCAGCAGGCTGTGCTCAATAGCCAGTAGTTAACCAACGAACAGCTCACACTACCTTCAAGCAGACCACTATAGGTGTAGGCTACTCATGCAACAGGCCAAGGAGCAGGAATAGCAAGAGTGAGTGACTTTGATTTTGCAGTTTTGATGGAAAGGTGTTGCCTTAAGTTGTGGTGGAACGCAAAAGTACAGGGAGGCGGAAAATACATTATTTTTGATCAAGTGAAAAATAAAAAATAATAATAATAGTAACCTGCTGAGTTTCGGCGCCTCTCCCTTAAGGGATCATCGATGATTTAAAAAAATGGATTTTGAATGCATCTTGACCAAAACTATACAAAGATCAAATTCATTTTGCCGCTGCAGTGTTTACTTTGCGGCTAAAATTACATGCTCGTATATACCTCCGAACTTTATTAATTAGTTGAACCTTACCTTGTAGACATTTTCCGTCAAACGGTGAACCTCGTCTGTGCGAGACATGGTGAAATCTTCAGCCAGGACCATAAACGTTGTTTTTTTACTTTAAACGTGTATCCGCGGAGAGAAAGGGGAAAAGAAAAAAAAAAAAACAGGGGAGAGACGGGTAAATGCACGAGTGCGAGCTAACAACAGGCGAGATAAGAGACCGAGTGGCTCTGCGCTCCCGAAACCCACTAACTAAACACACCTTCTCTCTCCACAGCTGACAGTCCGATGCTGCCTTTACGGTCTACTCGGAAGTTCTGATTTTTGTTGGGCTTCCTTTATTTTATTTTATTTTTTTTCGCAATCTCTTAAACACTGTGTGCGATGCGAAGATTTAAACAAAAGAAGTACAACATAGTATAACATTTTCCAGCTTTTGTTCACAAGTTTAAAAGTAAAATCGAATACATTCGGACGTATAGATTAGGGGTAAACAAGAATGAGAAAATATGAAGGGAGGGCTTTTATCCCCCAAAAGTATAAATTTTAAAAACCCAAACCAATTATTAAAGGCTGTCATGGTAGCCTACGTTATATGGCAATGAAAGTCACATAACGAAATTTCTACTACGTTGCGCGACGTGTTTTTGTTATACTAAACGGTTAAAATCATTATTTCCCACGGTAATAGAACGCAGCACCATCTTGTCAAAATGCAGATTTAGAGCCCGCCCCCTAAATCTCTACCATTACAAAATATTTGAGGCAAATTCGTTCTCGTAGCCACAAATTCCATGTATTTTAAAATATGTATGTTTGTCTATTCATATCGCTCCAGTGTTTACAATGATAAGCTTGGTAGAGTTATGCACAATAGGACCTAGCATATACCTTAACCTATAAACATATGTGACTAAGCATGGACAGCTGGTTAAAGTAGTGGGATCATCCTGCCAGTTTATCTCCATGCGCACCAGTAATCAGTAATAAATGATAGAGTCTCATTGTGGTGAATAAGCCATATTCCTCCGATTAAAGCCATTATACACCATGTAAATCTGCCTCAAGTATGCCTACTATTACATGAGGCTTTAGGGAAGTCGCACTGTACCTGTTACACCATAGGTGCTGTTTTTCCTCATAGGATAATTTGTGTTAGCTGCATTGTACATGCTAATTAGTGTCTAATTGCTGCTTAGTGTCAGATTGTAAATACTATATTTTCTTCCTTGTCTAAACATCACCCACATATTAGCAACATGAGATTTTGATTTTCTTTCAACAAGTACACACTAAGGGCACTCTAAATGAAGACACCTGTTATGTGGAGTGCGGTGTAGAAAAATACAAGTGAGGAGTGCCCCCTTCTGGAGAAAGTATGGTGCATATTTTCACTGGTATTTATTATTTTTATTAATTTTTCATTTTATGAAAATTACAAGAAAGACAAAAAATAATCAGTTGTGGACAAATAAAGACAGGACAGCGTTTGTTCCCACAGCTCAATTTAATATGTAAAGCTGTAAATAATGTGTAAGACATCTAAAAACTCCTGTTATTCTACAATAACAGCTACAATGCAACACTTCTCTTCCTAACCAAATCAGACACAGAGAAATAGAATATTTCACTTTATGCATGACTTAAGTGGAGCGGTGAACCAAGTACAGACAGTGCTGATGCTGTAAATTGTGTGAAGATGCACTGATGTGTGCAGGTCCCGTGTTCACATACCAAATCCCAGAAAAAAAGAAATCCACCTCTTTATGCAGCTTAACACTGGATACAGACCACACATTCAGTCTACTAGGCTGCCAACAGCTCTCTGTCTGGCTTGTTCTTTGCTTCTCGCCTCTCTAGAAAACACAAAATCAAAATAAAATAGTGTGACGTCAAACACTAATTTATGGTTGTTTAAGGAATGATTTGTTGAGTGAAAGATTAGATGTACCTGGCTCTGCTTTAGCTGCTTCTGACACCTCTGGTACTGGTTCACTGGGGACCTCTGGAAGTGCTACGTCTTCTTCCTGTTTCAGAAAGAGAGATTACGAAAGCCAGCTGACATATTTAGTTCCTGAAAAGCTGAAAAATTTGTGGACTCATTATCAAAGCAGTACTACAGAAAGTTGCACAACGATTTTATTTTAATTTTAGTTTAGGTGCATAATATATTGGACAAAGACAGTTTTTGACATTTTGGCTCGGCACACCAGAACAAGGGATTTTAGATTTTTTTAGAAATCAATTTGTGATTGAAGTACAGCAAACAGTATGCCATTAACTAGGAATTACATCCATTTTTATGCACAAACCTCCATTTTCCTAGACTCAAAATTAGTCACATAAACCAACATAATTTTAAATATAAGGACTGTTTCTAATACTTGTCTAAAAAGCCATTGCAGCAAAAGACTGCCTGAAGTCTAGAACCCACGGACATCAACAAAATGCTTTGTTTCTTTCCTTTAGATCCTCTGCTGTGGCATGTTCTGCATCCAGGTTTGCATTTAGTAACTGTAAAGCTATGTTGTGGTGGGATCAGGTCACACGTTTGGCCATTGAAGGATATCTCATTTCTTTGCCTTGAGAAACTCTTGTGCTGCTTTTGTAGTAAGCTTGGACATATATGCTCGAGTCATTATCTATGTGCTGCAGTTAGTTTTGCAGTATATGCCTGCATCTGAGCAGAGAGTACAGCGCTGTACACTTCAGAAATATTCCTACTACTTCAATCAGCAGGCACATCATCAATTAACACTAGTGGCCCAGATCCACTGACACCCCTACATGGCATAACATTGTCTCCTTTTCGTATGTCTGATAGATTTATTGTGTTCTTTTAGCCTGATGGCCTTTCTCAGTTTCACCGATATTTCTTTTGGCCTCATATTAAACCTTCTAAAAATCTTTTAAAAATCCACTGTGGTGGTGTTCAGAGGTAAAACTGCAAAAAATAGTTTTCTTTGCTCAATAAATGATGTTGTTTTTTCCCCAGATGATTCTATTGATTTTCAGATATATTCATTTTAATTGCCCCTCTTACAGACATTTTCTGGGAGGTCTCATGTTGTTTCCATGCATTACCTCTTTAGGTTTGTTTGTTTTTTTGCATTTACACCGTACTTCACAGTTTCCAAAACACTATAGCTCCTTCAAAATAAAATAATATTCCTCTTTTTTTTTTTTCTAAAATCAATTTCTGCTTCTTGTTGCTTCAGGTAATTTTTCTTTTTTCATCTTAAAACAACTTGTTAATCTTTATAATGAGCTTTCTATTCAGGAGTTGTTTTTTGTTTGTTTCCTGTTTGTAAAGATAATCTACAGAGAAATTTGCACTGGTGTAATTCATGCAGTATTTGGGTTTGTATAACTGATTTCATTGTACAATAGTGAGGTCTAGCAGTGTGGGAGGATATTTTTGTATGCATTTAAAAATTGTCTTTAAGAAGAAACACATTTAATTCAGCTTCAAATACAATAATATCTACTGCGCTACAATTTTATTTGCATAATTGTGTCAAACTGATTCTTAAAACTAGTCTTTGTACAAATGTGAAAAATAGTAATTTACAGCATGTAGTTTGACAGACATGTGAATGTGTAATTTAGGATAATAATTACATCATAAAAGAATAATCTTCTGAGGTTTTAATCACAATGAATTAACCAAATTCATACCCACAGTTGTTTCATATTCACTGTGTTATTATGCTACATTTATATTGTAATTAGCTTAAAAATTCTTCTTCTAAGTTTGCAACACAGTTTTCTTCTCTTCAAAAACCAGATTTCTATAGATTTAAGATTAAATGGCAACGTTCAGTTTAGGTGTGATATCCCTGCATGAGTCAACCGTGAATCACAGCTTTAACCACATAATTGCTCAAGTGGAAGCACTCAGTGGCCAGCAGTTGAATGCTGCGGTCACGCTCGGAGCCTTGGTGGGCGTAACTATTAGATGAAGTGGGGCGATAACAGCAAAAGAGCATGCATGCTTTGGAAATATTTTTAGTAATAACAAAGGTTTACAATGCAGTGTAACACCCACCTGAGTGATAGCTTCCAGCTCTGCTAAGACAGCATCCTCATCCTCTTGTGTCAGGACTCCAGCCAACATTTCATCTATTTGCTACAGGTGCATAAATGAAGCAATAAATTAAAAACAAACTAAATCGTTGATTTAAAAATTCTCTTAAAGTGATATGTATCATCCCAGAACATACACTACAATATGAAGGAAATAATTACTATTGGACATGTAGTTTAATCAAAACTCAGCTGATTTTTGGCATACATGCAGTACCGGTATTAATGATAGTTCTTTGGGGGTATATTTGATAAACATCAGTAAGGCATTTTACCCTTTGATAGTCAGTCGATTCCTGTGTCTCATCCAGGATTCTCTCCACATCTTCTATTGACATGATCTGTCATAATGTTACATTATACACTCATGTTTATAAATCTTAAGGTGGTATTAAAATATTTTGAAAATGCATAGTACAGGAAAAACAATGGAAAGCACTACCTCGTGCATGCTCTTCAGACAGTCGTTGCCAACTTTAAGTCCCTCAATGACTTTCATTTCAATTTGCATGAACTCAATGTCTTGAACCTGTTTAACAAACAATTACATTGTAAAAAATAGTTACATGAAATATAAATAAACAAAGCAACAAATCAAATAGTATTTGTCCCTTTTATTTTCTCATAAAATAGTGATTAAAGAGAGACTGAGTTAAAACAAACACTTTAAATTACACTATTTTTTGGTTTGGATTAGCATGAAATATAGTAACAAATCACAAGTAATCACAAAACAGTATTATATCACAAATGAATTTAAGGCCACAATGGACTTCTCAACTTTGGACCAATTTGCATTTAAGCAATCATATTATTAACAGTTATTTTGGAAACTGTTAAATACTGCAGAATTGAACTGGTCCACTCTCCCTTGGCACTGAATATCAAAGCCTGGTGGACTGATGCTATGAAACTTACCATGCGCTCGAGATTTGAAATCTGATTTTCGGTCTTTTCTAGTAACTGATCCTGGTACCGTTTTTTCTTAAGAAGCAACAGCGCTTTTCTGCAATAACAAATGAAAACACAAAGCATCATATAGCAAACAATATCTTTTGTTTACAGTACGAATACAGTGTGTACCGCTGCATGCCGAATAAAGTAAATTGAATTACAAAAGAGAAAACGGACTCTGTGCAGGAGTCATTAACTTGGGAAATTTTAAGTAGCATTATCCATATTTAAGTAAACCTCATTTGTTTACATTGTTGCCAGTATTCACAGTAGTGTAACTACATGCTGGTAGATATTGTGTAAGATCAAGACTTGTGCTTACTCCTTCTTGCCATCTTGTAGCAGCTGCTTTGCTAGACGTCGCTCTTTCTCCAGCTGCAAGGTGATTCTCTTTTGGTACTGCTTCAGCTTGTCTCTCTGCTGCTTCAGTTGCTGGACAAAATCCCCAAAGAGAAAATTAAAAAAACAACAACAACAACAATATAATATACACATTCCTTGCCATTTTATTGGGTACACCTTCCTAGCCATGAGTTAGATAAATATGTTGGTTCATACTGACATGACAGCATCACACAGTTGCAGCAGATCTGCACCACCCGTTACACCAAATCACAGTGGTGACTGTGAAGGCCATTTGAGTACAGTGGCTTCATTGCCACGATCAAACAAACAGTTTGAGTTGATCTGAGCTTTTGACATGGCGCATTATTCTGCTGGAACTAGCCACGAGAACAAGGATAGACTGTGCTTAGAGTCATGGATATAGTCAGCTACAATACTCAGGGAGGATGCAGCATTTAAATGTTGCCTATTTGGTACAAGATGGGGAGGGTGGATCAATGCTTTCATGTCGTTTACAAATTCTGACCCTACTATCTCAGTGTCTATGGTGCAATTTTGGTGAGCTCATGTGAACTGTAACCTAATTTTCCTGTTCTTAGCTGCTGTACCTCACCTGCTTCAAGGTTTGCGATGTTGTTTGAAACTTGCAGAAGACATGTTTTTCTGCATACCTTGGTGGTAATGAGTAGTAGTTACTGTTATCTTCTCATCAGCTCAAAGGAGTCTGCTCATTTGCTTATGAACTCTGCCATCATCAGGTCATTTTGAGAGAACTGCCTTTAGGAATGTAACAGCAGATCTGCCTCCATAGACGATCTCTTGCATCCTCTTCCGCTCTCCTTCCATATATCCATAATTGTGGTCTTTCTCTTCGCCTCCTGCCTGACAGCTTCATCTTTTACATCCTTTGCTACCATGTAATTGGCTGATTAGATATTAGATATTAGCCTTAAGCAGCAGTTAAACAGGAGTACTCAATATATTTTTTTTATCTACTAAAAAAGTAACGAAGAAATAGACACAAAAACACAAGGAAGAGGTCCATGAACTGATGTCGCATATTATAAATAGATGTACTCATTCAGTAGATATTTTATGAAACCAATACGACTATTCTGTGCTAAACGGAAGAGGGGAATACAGTTCTCACGAGATACGAGTCGCAGAGAAACCCAACAGTAAGCACATCGGGTGATAATAATTCATCTCGCCGTGTGACCACAGCACAAGACCGTGCAACCCCTAACACTAGCCCGATAACGGGGATGCTATAACCGCTATCAGCTCACCAAAATGGCTTTGTCCTGCTCCGTTACACGAGAAGGTCGACTCTTTCTCCCAAAGACGTTTCCCATTATTCAGCCACATCCCCGCCACATTCTCCCGTATCAACACAAAAAATATCACTTTTTGCTAAACATTTTGTAAATAGTAAATAGCCTAAAATGGCTAACAGGCTAACTGACTACACCATGCCCTCAGTTCTTTTTGTTTTCCGCGTTTCCTACGGCAAGCAAGGCAGGACGTATAATCCGAAGCGTTACATTACTTGATTATTAGAGCTCGTTGTTCTGATATTCATTCCTGTTATATTGTGACATGGTACGGGCGGTAACAGCTGCGCCTATTACTATGATAAAATGAATTCAACTGCAGATTTTATAGGGGGCACATGTTAAACACTCTCGCCGGACTGTTGGTACCTTGGAGAGCTTCCGCCTCTCCGGGGGTTCCAGGATCAGCACCATGGAGAGCAATCAAAAAACGTTTCCTCTAAAAATAGCAGATTTTGCTCAACATAAAGGCAGGAAATTAACAGACAGCTCTTGTATTATTTCACATTAGTAAGGTTTAGCAATGTGATAAGAGGACAGCATTCTAAATGACTCAATATTGTGCAAAAGTCTTGGAAACAGAGACAACTCTTATTTATTTTTAGTTTACTTCCAAGGAGCCAGACTAAGTTTTTCATTAGAGTTTGCCGTTGTGTCTACACATAAGAGACGTTTCGTGAAGTGCACATTTTAAACGGCACCTTTAGATACTTTTGTTACACCAGTATGTTGCGAAAAACATTTAGTTCCCATTTCTTCAGTTGAATCTACAAAAAACATCAAAGATAAAACGGTTAAACAGCTATAAAACTGTATTCTTGCACCAAAATGATTCTCAGCTATTAGACAAAAAATGTGACATACCAAAGTGTATATTTATTGTGTCAGGTTATGCCAGATTACATGAGAACTAGGCTGAAAATCATTGGCAACAGGCCTCCTGGAGTGATGAACTCAAATGTGAAATTTGGGTCAATACTGTATGTATGGAGAAGGTCAGGCAAGTGGTACAATAGTTAGCATCCATCTGTCAAACATAGAGGCTCTATCATGATCCAGGGCTACATTTCAGCCAGTGTTGGTTGTTGGGGGATCTTGTCAAATGTTGATATTGTTGGAATTATGAATATAGATAAGTATCATCAGATTTTGATCCAACATGCAATACTATCTGGAAAGGAACTGGTTGCCTGCAGCTTTATTTTTCAGCATGAAAATGATCCCAAACACAGCAAACACATACCTGGATAGAAAACACACAATGGAAGAGTATCAGTCATGCCCTGGGCTCCCCAGTGCCCGGACCTTGACATCACTGAAGCAGCGTGAGATCAGTTTGACAGAGAACAGAACAAAACACAGCCATAATACAAAGAAATGATCTGAAGACTACTTAAAGAAATGACAAGAAAGCTTACCTAAGAGAGTTAAGGCTGTGCTGAAGATTAAAGGTGGCCAAAGCAAATATTGACTTTTAAAGTTGTTAGTACTGTACAAACTATTTTTTATTTTTTTACTAATTACTAGTTTATTTGTGTTTTGTGGTAGGTTGAGTTTAATGTCTTGGCTGTTGTAACATAGACATCCCCGAATGTCATTTTTCTTACTCATAACACTACCATTTTTCTGTGATTCATAAATGATATGCAGAATAAAGTGTGCTGGGCTGAGGGGCATGCTTTGGAAAATAACTGTACTTCAAAAAGACATATTTTACGTGTATACCATCAACTATAGGGGAAGAATAGTATTTCAATAGATAGAAAAAAATCAGTATTGCTTGGCAGTCTGAAGGGAACTGTAGGAACAAGATGAAAGGCATTTGGTTCAAGCCAACCTTACCTATTAGAGCTTTGGAAAAACAAGACTTAATCCCTACTATAGTGTAATCCCTGTGATCTGCACTTTTTGTTTTGATCAGCGGCTACCCAGCCAATTAAGTCAACAGCTTGCAAAGAGTTTATTGGTTTATTTCAGTTCAACTTATAACACTACATAGACTTACAGGTGCACTGCAGGACACAGCAGCCTCTCCGATCAATGTGTTACAGAAAACATTTCTGACCACACTTTTCACCAACACTGACTACAGCCAGAAATGTATCAGGTTAGGGATCTCTGACGCAGTTTATTCTATTCCCAAGGTGCATAGAGAAGAATAAGATTCTGAAGTGGTCAAAGTCTTGTAGCATAAAGAACAATTTTATTATATTGAAGTGAAACAGGTGAATACTTCAAGGACACTGGTTTGCAGTTGTGTGTTGTGCATTTTTTGATTCTTGAGAAGTCTGCTCTTTCAAAGAGCTGACAGAGAACCATGCCTCTAAGACTCCCATTGCCCCATGCTATATCTCCAGGTACAGGTTATCACACCAAATCCCAGCCACACTAATGAAATTACTGCAGCAGGTCTTTCTAAGCCATCAGTGGAGAGCTAATAAGTAAACAATGGATCAACAAGTCTGAATATAGTATTTAATCATGAGACTTTCTGTACACATTAGCAAACATGAAGAAAAAAACAAACAGACATAACACATTTATTTAATAAAGTAGAGAATGTTCCTTGCATATTCAGTTTATTCTTTAAAAGCTAACTAGTAGCACTGAGTTCTGCATTCCAAAGTTTCTTTATAATTACTTGTATGGCCAATTTTGCTTTAATAGTGATAACAGTCAGTTATTATTTTATCATCTATGCCCATCTGACTTTTTGTTAAAGGCATCTTTGGCTAATGAAAACAAAACTATAATACTTGGTATTTGTTTTATTAACTCATTCATATTTTCCTGTATCCTTTCAAATCGCACCCTTGGAAATTACAAAAAGGACAAAAAAGAAACGATATTGCTGCCAAACAGAAGGATAAAGCAAAAAAAAAAAAAATCAAATGCCATGATGGAAGCCAGCCACTCACTTTACATCAAAATACTGACCGATGATTATATCCATGCACACCACCAGAATACTGAAAAGAGTTCAAAGACTGTGGATTTTGGTTCATAGAAAAGCTTACATTTGAGCAACAGTATTTCCATAAACCATGATAACGACAACAACAACAGCCTTCATATGAAACTGAACAGTCCTCTATATTAAAAACTTTCAGTGCTTTCCAGGGACTGCATTAGTGTGTCAGTGAGGCAACTACCTCATATTGCCTGCTTTAATGTCTCAGATTGGGACGGCGGGCTGTCACTCCTGCAAACAGAGTTATACCGTGACGACAGCCTTGTCGGTTGAAGCTTAGCATCTCAGATGAAGTACTGAAAGGGATTCAGTAGACAGCAGGCTACACCTGAAAATCAGTCCCAAAGTGTCTAATCTGGGCATCAGTCATGGATAGATAGGTAGCTCTCATGCTGGGTGAATACTGCCAGAGAAATACATGAGAAAAAAATCAGTTTAGAACATATGGACTTTAAAAAAGCACCTTTGATAGCATATGACATATTAATATGTTATTAACAGATCTAAGCTTGCAGAACACCTGTTTTAATTATAAGCTAGTCTTTAATCAAGAGTTGTGGAATCAGGGGATAGTACTATAAGGATGCGAGAAGTTAAAAAGCAGGAGGGCATAACAAGTTAGAATAAGTTACACTCACATGCAACACTCTGTGGGTTAAACAGTGCCAGGAAGCTGAGGTACTATGGAGCTTTAAAAGGGTCCCTGAGCTTTGAGATACAAGTTATAAACATTTTGCATATAGCAACCATCATTAGAAAGGTTTGCAGGGGGGGAAACATACAAAAATCAAGCAAATTAAGTCAGACAAGAGTGAAACAATAAGTCAAAGAATGGACATTTTAAAAAGGTGGGTAGAAAACATTGGTTAATATTCAATATTTAGATGCCTTATTGAGAAACTGATTATATAAAGGATAAGAAAATCACAGAAACGTCACAGAAAATTAAATAAATTAAATAACAACAGAAAAACAAACGTACTGCAAATATGTTTTCCAAAATAGCAAACATTTAAGTAACAGGAACAAATAACACATCTTGATGCATGCTGAAAATGTGATTTATAGAGGAAAGAATAGGTTTGAGCATAGTCCACGTTCACGCTCTCACACCTCAAATGGTGTTTCAAGTCTTTGGCACACTGTTAAAGCTGTTGAAGCACTGAGTCAGCCACACAAGCAGAAAACTTAATATAAAAGAAAACCAACCAACAGAGACTTTAACTGTGGATTTACAAGTGTTCTATCTATTATTTATCATTTAGCCCCAGCATTGGATGCACACCATGCACTTCTAGACTATGAGGCCCCTCCTTTAAAAATAGATACATGATGTGAGATTGAGCTGGCAGTATTGCTCGTTTCATCTTTAGATCTCTAATCTGACCTAAACTATTCCTTTTTGAGAACCAGAAATACAGTCCAGTGAAAACCACCAAATGTAAAAAGGATATATGACTGTAGTTATAGATTAGTAATGCACTAAAAATGAACACACTTCAGTCAACAGCCAGTAGATGTCAGTCTTCCATCATTTACAGAGCAACATAACTCCCTTCATTAACTGTTGAGGTTTTGTGCAGTGTATCAACATTGCTACATTTCTGGCACATGCTTCTTGTTAGTACTGTAGTGGGGCTGAGGCCAACTATGCCATCACTGCCATTAAACTAGGGACACTAGAGCCCCGTAGGGCCAACGCACCGAGGGAGGCGGGGATCCTCTCCCTATCAGTGGTACATTCTCATACCGAGGGGTTCCTCCAAACAGCATGGACTGATTCCTGTGAAACAAGGGGAAAGACATTAGACAGAGGTGAAACACATACATTAATAAAACAAGAAAAAATAAGCAGCGTCATCATTTGCTATTAAACTTACATGTATTCAGGGGGCGACACTACACTAGAAGTTGACTGAGGAGGTGGATGAAGGCTGGCCTGGCTGCCAAGGCTTGTGGTATAGCTACAGAAACTGTGCGTGTTGGACCTTCGGGGGTTATAGGATATCCGACGAGCTTGGGGGTTGAATGGATCCTCCTCATCTATGTCATCGTACTCTTTTTCCCTGCATGAAAGTGTACACCCGCGCACAGAGACAGAAAGAGAGAGTGCATGCGTTAACACTTTGCAGAAGTGCACTGTAGGCATTACTAATGGGGTAACGGGGTCGCTCAGCACTGACCTGCTGCCCATTAGTGTCCACACTCGGAAAATTACACACAGCATGGCAGAGAGTGCGCAGGCAGCCAGAAGAGAAAACAAAGAGAGGTAGAGGAGCCCTTCCACCCCATCATAGCACACACCCATGAGGGTATCAAGATAGTCCTAGAAGGATATATACATGCACACAGTCAATACGGTGAGTCACTAGCGGATATACTGTATTACCTTTGACAAATGACACCTGTGCAAATAATATTAAATTCCTTAAAAAGGCCAGATTATGTCTATGTTTAGACCATGAACAATGTTACAACTGAATCTGAAATTTAACCACCTCTCTGAGGAGGGCAGTAGGGCTGCAGGATTTCACAGCAGAGGTACCAAAAGGCAGAACTGAGACACGCAGACAAGCTCATGTTACTCTGATGATATGCATTACACAGATGCATTCTCATTTCGCATTGCTCGTTATATTTGACTAACAAGCTCTGAGAAACAGTCTTTGAATTTGTCTGGCATGTGTACTCAGTTACTGCATAAGCCTATATTTGCGGATCCTCATTACTGATGTTCATTACACATAACTATGGAATGTTTGTAGCCCTCCATTAACCATCATTTTGAGTAAGTCCCCAATCTGAACCTGATCTAACAATAAGGCAGCCCTAATATCTTAGCTTATCTTTATGGATTTGTTTAATCTCTGATAGGAAGGATTTAATAGAATTACCAGAGACTCTGCTGATCCAGAAACCTGCTTCTTGGGTTCCCATTACCACAGCAGACTCGTATCACAGCAGATGAGATGCTATTTTCATTAAATGATAAAACTCTGACAAAATGAAACCTGCAAAAGCCATTTCATTCCTTTTTCAGTCTGGAAAAACTGGAGGCGGCAAATAGTCGGTCTGTTACATACGCGGTGACTGACAATTTGAGTGGTGTATATAAATGTCAGCGTATGTGAAGTACATAGAGATAACGTTCGGAAAAATCAGTCAAGCTGGCCCTCTGAGTGGCTTTGAGCTACGCTACAAAGCAGTCCCATTAAAAAGTGTCCTGGTCAGAATCTGACCTTACCTTATGTAGCCCACGGCAGTCCAGCAAGGCTGTTAGCTTGTGTAGACTGAACTCTGTTGAGTTTAATAGTCGTTGGATTCCCAAAAGGTCTCTCTGTACAACAAGGTATAAAAGGGGAGAAGATGATACACACATTTCCACAGTCTAGTGTGAAAGTCTGTTAGCCAGCTGCGTACCTCAGCAGTGGGAAAGACCCGCACAGAGAACTGCAGCAAGCCTTGAATCTGGATTTGCATGGTAGTCAGGGAGCGCTGGCAAGTTGTCAAAGACTGGGAAAACATAATCACTCCAGCATCACACACATAGATATCCACCACAAACAATAAGAGGATCTTAATAAGGAGGGTATTGTTTAAGAGCAGCATGTCAACAAGTAATTTGGTGTTAAGTAAGGCTTTATCATGTGCTTAACAGAGGACACATTTGTTTCCAGACAGATTATCTTTTGCCACCAACCGTCTCGCCCACCACTCTCCCACCTCCCATTAGCACCACCAACCCATAGCACAAACAAAAGAGTAATATTTATACCAACTAGGCCATCAGAGAAAGGATCATCCTTACCTACTTAACAAGCATCAGTTTAATCCATAAATGGGTACGATGATAACCAAGCATGTAATGCATGTAATAACTACTGGTCATGTATTTATCCTCCACAAAAATCAGTGAATAGATGTCACACAGATGCAGAATCACTCATGCAAAAGAAATCCTCAGACTATACAAATAATACAAAACTTAAGAAGAAGCACTAAATTCTCTGAAATGTTGCCAGGAAAGTGTGTGTGACAGGAAAATGGATATAACTTGAATCTGGGCATCAGATTCACAATTAAAGCAAAAGAAAACACACAGAGAGCCAAACATGGATGGATGTTTATTAGACGAGGCTATATGTCTAAGTGAGTTCTGAATAGCAGGAGTTAAGTGCCAAGGTTGTGTTATTCAAACTGGTTTTATTGAGACTGTACGACAGCTGTCTTTCTGCAGTTTCTCTTCAGAAAACAATTTATCTGCATTTCAGACACCAATAATTAGCTTGTTTGGAACATGCAAAAGGTTCTCAATGTTTCTTTGAAAAGGCATACAAACAAAAAATGATGATTTATATATTTAAACTCAAAAATAAACCAACACAACTTGAGTGCTCTATGAAGAGCGGCTGGCTTAATGCAGGATGTCAGAAAATTGAATAAAAATGTTTCTAGCAGGAGTACCAGGGGGAAAGAACTTTGCACAGGGTATAAGATGCAGATAGTTTTTATACACCTATACAAAAAGAAGCATACTTTATCAAACTTTAGCATTTTGCATGATTAAATCAGGCTCACTTTGGCCTCCAAAAAGATATAGATGCTTGGCATCTAATGGTAAATAAATGAATAATAAGAGTCTGCAGTGTGCTAACACAAAGCTAAGATTGGACTTTTAGTCAGTACCTGTTGAAACGGGTTTGGTAGATTCGGACTGCAAAACAAATAATAGTGTGCAACATCTAGAAGGTGAAAGAAATAGAAAGATTAGCATTTTGTTTAAACAGCCATTGACAGAGAGATGTTTTCAGTACAAATCTGTCTGTGGACATTAATTACCTGCACTTAGAAAATCCTTGGTATGGTTGACAATAAACTTGTCTGGAGACACACAAAAGTCACTTATACCCTGTAGGAAAAAAAAGGGGGAAAAAAAACAACCTCCTATTATATACACCAGGAAGCACATATAAAGTGCAAAAACTGTGTGGTATAGGAACAGACTTTAAACATCATTGACCGTGTAGAGCATGTCACACTTTGCTGACCATGGGTGAAATCTACTAAATATTTCCACGCGTTTTAATTCTTCCCCAGAGAGCTGCTAATGTGCATGCATAAACAGTTAGGGGTCAAGATCATGCAATTGCTGTACACTTAGTACCCAGAACATAAAATAACCCACACAAAGCTATTATAAAAAAGCAAATATAACAAAAAAATAACCAGAATGCTTTGTCATATGCATGGATAATTCACAGCTGGGGAAACAAGATACTCTTTAAATTTATTAAGTTAAAAGAGAACAAAGAATCTGTTATGGTGAAGGATCCAACATCAGTTTTATATCCGTTCTTATTTTATGACATCTCCAATAAAGAAAAATATTTCTAGAGCTTCTCAATGTAAATGATAACTCAAAAGACAACAGCCAATCAAAAGTTAAACAGTACAGTATGAAATTACAAATAAAAAAAGAAAAAAAAACTTAGGCTTACACAAAAATCAGTTCTACTTCCTGTTCTAGCCTTTCTACTTACCCCATTTTACTTTCAGATGTTCAACACACCCTTAACTCAACTGTGATCATGTGACTTTGTTTTCTGCAAAAACCGTACAGCACCATGCGAGGCACCGTTATCTCATTATACTATCGGGGACATTTTGTTTATGCTAAGCCTCATCAAATATGTATAAATTTATGAATATTTTCTAGGACACAACCATCATCCACCTTCCTTTCAAAATGCACTGTGTTTTTGCACATGCAGGTTTTTCTCTCTCTTTTTTTTAATAATGATGTGCAGGTGCAATATGTTTTCTAGCTTGTTTTGCATGCTGTCCTACATTTCAGCTTCAATCATTCAAGACTGTTTTTTGATAAACAACTGTGACTAGATTTCCTATAACAAAAGCTAGTCACAGATTGCATTGAGAGTACCTCAACTTAAGACAAAACAGAGTTGGAGGGAGAGCTGCATGCTAGAACAACAAGCGTTAAGCCTGAAAGGTCAGAAGTTTTACTGCAGAGTCCTTTTTCAACTATAATGAGGGGAGCAAAGCAACAGACGCTGTCCAGGATTTCGCACATTTGGCTTTACATCTGCAGAGAAGCTCACAGAGAACCACAGATGTCTGTGAATCGCACACATGTAGTTAATTTCAGGTTAAAATATGCTATCTTCCCCGCTCTGTTTCACCCTCTCTTTTACTGCCTCACTTAAAACAGCTGTCCAGATGTCAGATCCAGCAGGATAATCCACAGATGTTTGGTTTCTCGGCGTGGGGGATGGAGGAATGCTGGAACAAACGGGTTATTATTTTTTTTTTTGTACCCCAGACACTGTCCCTAATAAGAGCACCATTAAACACACCAAGTCCAGATGCTCCGAACACATGGTGTACAACCAGGAAGAGAGAACAATCTTTCAGAAATAAGGGGAGCCTGAAAGATAAAATGAAACTTTGGACGATCACAAAAGAGATTCTGAAGAAAGCAGAGGCAGCAATTAAAGGAACAAAAGTTCTTGGTTTACAGGAAGGCTAAGGGATGATGGACCTAAAAGACTAAGGATGTGTAATCAGCTTTACTGCCTGGGTGACCTTGGAAAGCGAGCCATTGTAATCTAGACAAACAGACACAGACACTTTTTAAGCTGCTAAGATGTTCATGTATTGTCCAGTTTTACTGGCAGGCACTTGTTTGGGGTTTATTTAGAACCCCAACAGTCTAATTTCAATATTTCTAATCAAAGTTTGAAGTGTACTTCAGAAGTAGCAGAAGTATAGTTTTCTTACCACAGCTGTAGCAGTGTCAACTCCCAGTGAGGCCCAGCTCAGAATCAGAGATAGTATAACAAAACCAATGATCCTAGTGGAAAACAGCACATGGGAGTGAGGGTGACAGATTAAGAGATATAGGGAGAATCACATAAATCACAGAATCAGATGAATCAGTTTTCCTTTGTGCCACTGATATTCAGCCCCATGTTTTTACCCTGTTAATTTAATTAAATCTTTCCAGTTTCTCTGCTTCTGTTTTGGGACTTGTTCTCCTTCTGCCTGGAGACAGAGGCTCAGCTCACATGGTGCATTGTAAGTGATACAAATATAAATGAACTTGTAATTCTTTGCATTCTTATCTTAATATCCCTATATTTATTTATTTTTAAAAAAAGCTTTAGCAAAAAGAAGATTAAAAAAAGAAAACTAAGTAATATGAAATTTAGTAACTGCTCAATAGAACACTTAATGCCAAAACAAAGGATAATACCACTTGAGATTTGTTTCTTTGGTCATTCATGCATTCCTGCTGCATTCCAGCACTTTTATTCCCTGTATTTTCTATCAATCATGTTACATAAGCTGCCAATCACTACAAGGTGTCACAGTCAACCAAAAGCTCCCGCAACCTTTGCTTTCTCTGACCCTTCTTTTATCTGATTCCTTTTGTTGAAAAAGAGTGACAAGTTCAACAAAGTCAAGTAAACACTGTGGAAGAGCTCACAAGTACGAGTTTTACAAGAGACCACTGGCATAAGCTTGAAAAAAAAAAAAGAAAAAGAAAGAGGCTATGAACATGAAGTAGACGAAACAATAAAAAGGAAGAGGATGCTTCCCCCTCCCCCCGATGAATGTTAAAAAAAAAAAAAAAAAAAAAAAAAAAAAGGCAGAAGAGGGCTTTGCTTCTCAACTCACTCCACGGACCTTCTTGAAAGCACCAATAAAGTAGGCTGAGAGCACTTAATAATTAGTTAAGGGAGCAGATTCATCCTACTCAGCCGATCAATAGGCATTAGTGAAACCCATCAGAGAGGGATGTGAAGAGCGAGCCTGAGCATCATCTGCTAACACTGACACGCAGGTTGCAATAAATTGGGCAAATGGGAAGGGAAGTCTGAATTGTGGGTATGCTGGTCAGACATCAGTGTTGGTTCAAAATACCTGTGGTAATTCACTAAATCAAATGTTCAACTCTTCTTTCAGAGGTTTGCATTTTACTTCACTTGGTTTAATGTGTGTGTGTGTGTGTGTGTGTGTGTGTGTGTGTGTGTGTGTGTGTGTGTGTGTGTGTGTGTGTGTGTGTGTGTGTGTGTGTCAGAGGTGGCCTTCACCTGCATGTGGAAATAAGACAATTCACTGAGGAGAGGAGTAAGGCCCAGTGCCTTTGTAAGTGCTATTTGAAGAAGTAATGCTATCATTTTTGTTGTTAATGGAGTGACCTATACGGTGCCAGAGAAGCTGACTGGCGCCCTGTCTGTCTGAAGTCTGTGAGAAAAGGCCGATGAAAACAAAGATGTATTGCGAGGGGGGTGAAAAAAAGAGAAGAAAAGAACTCACACAAAAGACGTACAGTACAGAGAATACCTTCACAGAAACAGTCAGGGTACCTACATGATCAGCAGATACTGAGAATGCTTGGCCATACCCAAGCACATGGCCAAGCAGATAACCAGATCCAGGATCAGTAGCAGCAAATAAATCAGCCATCTACAAGACATGAAAAATAAGCATTTTATTTACAGACGGCATATTTCATGCAAATTTACAAGCACCAGGAAGTACTGGCTGAACATATGCCTGCAACAGTACTCGTGAGAGCTTTGTGTAGTTTATCAGCATTCATGTCGCATAGTTGCAGCCCATCTGTTTCAGGTAATTTCCGGCTTGTTGGTTTAATAATTCAACACCAGAAATCTATATACATTAATTTTTAATTTTCCTTTGAAAATGTCCTTCACAGGAATAGAATAGCCAATGTTTGTGTGTGCGTTTGTGTGGTCTGACCAGCCAAACACAGAAAAATGACTATGACTGTTTGTTAGCTCCACAATTCCAGCATACTGGAAAAAAAATCTATAATTTCCAAGAATTGGACATTATGGTCTTTTAGCGGCATTGTGTTGAACATGATTACGCTTAAAATGGCCATTAGAAATACAATGACAAGATCCTCAAGGTGACGTAATATACTCTCCCAGCCCTTTTTACAGTTTGACTTATGACCAACCATAATTAGCAGGTTCAAGTAAGTGTTGGGATATTTCAGTCTGAAAGTCAACGAGTTCACAAAACCATCACTTTGATTATAACTGTGAATATTTTGTCTTTTTGTTGTCTTGAATAATGACATTTGCTGTTTGCACTGGCAAAACAGGAGTCCAAGCTCACAATCCAATAGCTGCATGAAACTCGATTATGACCCAGAAGATTGGTGTCAAATATCTGCAGTCTAAAAGAAGATGTGGTAATAGGATACAAGGAACAAGTGAGTATGGGAGTATGGATGCATGCAATTAATGGAACGGATATTATGTCTCTACCGGTGGTACAATGGCAGCTATGTTTGAACTTTTTCAAATGTCATGAATAACAGACATCAATACTGTAGCTGATATAAAGGAATAGATGAAAATACAGAAACATGTACATCCCATTCAAAGGGAATTCCATAACCTATACACATATTTAACAAAAAAAAAAGAATAATTATCTTATCTTATCACTCAAGTTCAAATAGATGAAATAGTTATTAAGGTGTTGAAACACGTAGAATGAAGTTTTATATAAGACAGTTATTACAGAGGAGTTCAACTGCATCAAAAACCTTTAGTATGTGGCACAAACACCCAAATCCTCTGTAAACAAACTGAATGCATCCGATGCTGTCTAAAACTACCTACTCTGTACATAACTATGGGCTAGGTGACTCAAACAGCTTTCCACAGAGACGGAGAAATGAGCCTGAAATAAATGGTGCTTTTAACTACCTTGGTGCACTCGGCTACACATGCAGGAGGAATGCATATATTCACAACTTTAGGGAAAGTGATTTAATTTAACTGTGTATACTGAAGCACTTGTAAGAAATGTTTGCAATAAAATACCTCCATAATGTACAATTTTTTTTTACCTTCATCAGCATAAGTAGAATAATCTTTCATTTTTTTTCAATATTTCACCTTTCATCCAGCTTTTACTGGCTGGTGTATTGGAAAACATGTTGGACCATTAACATAAACACCTAAACAACCTACTTCTGGCATGCAAGCTGGGAGAAAAGTGGTCTGAGTATTTCAAATAACCACTCATTATAACAAAAGATATGCATAAGAGCATCTCTGAACACACAACATGGTGTGGTCTTCTGCAACAGCAAGTCCACAATGTAAGGCAGGAACTGAGTTTATAATTTGCATGAGCTCACTAAAATTGGACAACAGATTATTGGAGTTGCTACCTGACTGGATGAGTCTTGATTTCTGCTAAAACATTTGGATGATAGGGTTAGAAGTTGATGTTGGTAGTAAGAAAACACGGAGTCATCCTGTTCTATATCAACAATTCATGTTGGTTCTAATAGTTTGTGGCATATTTTCTCGGCATACTTTCAGCTCCACAGTCAGGGCAGTCTGAGTATTTCAAATAACTACTCATTATACCACAGATATGCAGAAGAGTATCTCTGAACACACTGAACACAGTTGCATTAGCTCAATAAAATTATGTAGCATATCAAGCATATCAATGGGATGGCTACAGGTTGAAGACATGAAGCTATTCTGTATCTATAGTTATGGGAAAGAAAAGCAAGTCACCAGGTCTCAGTCCAATAAAGCACCTCTGGAACTCTTGTGGAACCAGAGATTCACATCGTGGATGTGCAACAAAATCTCTGAGGAATGTTTCCAGCACCTTACTGATTATATGATGCAAATAATTAAGGCAGTTCTGAAGGCAAAAGGGTGTCAACCTGGTACTAGTAAGGTGTAATGAAGCAGCTGGTGAGCGTATTCTATCAGCTGAACCTATAAACAGCACTTTAGTTAACATCTAAGATGACAATTATATTGTATGATCCCCCACACTGACACAAGATAAACCCTAGCTCCTGAGTGGCATTAGGCAAGTGTGACTCAGGAGCCTCTTGTGTCACTAATAAATGAATTCCTACAGCTGAAGCTACCACATCACCCTGAAGGAACATATTTTCATCGATTCAAATCTATGCTTAAAATAAAGTGGGGAACAGGCTTGCTGGAAACCTTAGTGCACAGCATGATCTGTCTTTAAAGTCTTATGCACCTAAATATAAAAAGAATCAACAGAAGATCATAAGAATTGATTCACAGTTTGTTACAGCAGCATTTTAAGCTTTCTAAATTAGTCTCCACTAACAACCGAATATTTTTTTATTCATTTGGAATAATTTATTACTGATTGAGTTTAATATTTTTTTCTGTTTTCTGATTTGATTCTTTTTATCCCTCTTAACATTTTGAAATGAACACATTTCTTAAAAAGAAAACAGCATCAGTATTATAACTGGAATGAATGTGAGCACAAGTCTGCAGGTAAGGAGCTCATTAACAGCCTAATAGTCACTCTGCCACGTATAACGTTTTATGAGAGCAATTCATATTAGAGTTGAACCCGCACAGTGGGGGGAAAAGCTCAATTTCAGCTTTCATTTATTTAGCAATTAGGAAAAATAGCTTTTCCGGTCTGTGTTCCGGATGGGAGATCAATAAAATCCCATCTGCTGTGCCTGTTCTGGATCACTTACAGTCCCATTCTGAGCAGTGCATTTACTTCATTCACATGCAGATAAAAAAAAGAAAAGAAAAGTGAACTACCCAGGGGACGTATTAAGGCACCACCTACCTGTAATACTCAATGAAGGCTGTCTGGTCTGCAATGGCTGCCAAGTCGAAATTGGTTTTGTTGATGTCTGGAAGAACAGTCAGCTCACGGATGACATTGTTGACCATCAGCTGCATAAAACGTAAAGCTTGAAGGTAGTCAGGCCTTGTAGAAAAGATCTCATCCAGGCGTTCCAGGTGCTGTTTGAGTGCAGTTTCCACATTGCCCAGTGAGCCTGCAACCTAAAAAACAAAAAGCAAAGAGAAATAAAAAACATAAAGAATGAATAGAAGACCACGAGGACAAAATAAAAAGGCAAAGGGGGTCAAAAGAAGTAAAAGAGAAAATAGGGTCAGAATGAAACAGGAATATAAACTCATAAACAAATATTCTTTTAAAAGCTGATTGAAAATATAGAGAAAGGTGAAAGAAACAAAGAAGCACTCACTCGAGAAAAGATTAACTTTTCTCCTCAACCATGTGTTTTATTCAGATAAACAATGTTAGAGTAGAATACTGATAAGAAAACCGGGGAGACCTCTTATCACACAGGTCTTTGATAGTGAGAACAGAGTGGGTGGAAGCATGGAAGAAAAGAGCAAATACATTTTCCTTTTTTATTTGAGCAAGAAAAAAAGAAAAAGAAATAAAAAAAATGTGACACAGCAAATGCTTCTACTTTCACAGCAGCAACAGAACTAGAAACAAGTAGATTTAAACACTAATGGGAAACAGAGTTAAAACCACAATATCTTGACCTCATTATGTGTATTATTCTCTTTTAAAGTGATATTAGTAACTGGAGATGGCACGATACCACTTTTTTAATGTCCGATACCGATATCATAAATTTGGACATCTGCCGATACCGATATGACTCCGATATAGTGTGTTTTTTAATCAATAAAACTGTTTTTTTAATATCTTGCTGCTTTTTGTATAGTTCATACTCAAGTTAAAAAAACAAACAAACACTAAAGCTATTCTGATATACCTGTATGCAAAAAATACACTGCACCCAAAATATTTCATAGTTTAGCAATACTGATCAATCTAATAAACTTAAACCTCCTCCATCCTCCCTATTCTGGTATCTTAAAGAGTACATAGCAGACATATTAAGCAACATAACTAATAGGGTTGCAAACTCCCAGAAAAAAAAGGGAACCACCCACCCTCCACCTCGTGATACTTAATCGACGCAATCAACTTTAATTTGATGCAGTGTGAAAAAAATGCACAGAAATCAATTATTTTTCAAGAATAATTAAATAGATTCAACCTCTTTCTTCAACAGAACTGCAGACTGCACAGATGGTACCTTCCCAGAGGAAAAAGTAGTATAGCTTACTAGAGTATATTAGACTTAATAGTTACTATATCCAGTAATGGACTTCTATACATTTTACATCAGATTAAAACTTTGGGTGTAAGATAATTATTTATTAAAAGCTAGACATTTTAAATGAGAATAAGAAAGAAAAGTATGTCTTTGTGCCCCCCTTTTCCCTGTTAATGCCCTATCGGCCCCCTGGCTAAACTTTGCTAGATCCGCCCCTGCACAGTTACCAGCCGTCAGCTACGTAGAAAAAGATCTTGGTGTAGAAAGTAATATTAAATAAATTCTAACAACAGCTTAAGCTTAAACGTGCTGCTGTTGTTCAGCTGCTGGTTTCCTCTTTCTGGCGCGAAGTGGGCCAAAAACAAACAAGAGAGACGGACTCGTGACAGAAAAGCCAATAGGCTGATCATTGATCTGTTTCATGATTGAAGTAGCAGCAGGAGAGGGAGAGAGAGAGGCAGTCGCTCCATATATCGGTTGTTAAGCTTAACACGGGGATGCTTTACAAACATTCAGAGATGAACTTACACACTTGCTTTACTTCTCTCTGGGATAACTTCCTCAGAGATGAAATGCCAGATTGGTAGCGAGGCTACAAATACACACAGCCGCTCTATCACGTGACGCATACTGCTCCGACGTGCTACGGTTATGAGCCGAGTTAGGCCATGTCACAAGTTTTGTGAGGTGCTTTTTTGATATTTAATGGATCGGATTACATTTTTTATTTCTCTCCGATATCCGATCAGTAATTTACGTCAGTATCGGACCGATACCGATACGTACCGGTAATATCGGATCGGTCCATCTCTATTAGTAACACAATCTGCTCTGCAAATGTGAATGGAAGGGTAATCCTACTGTTGAAAGTGAAAATATAACACCAAAGCAAGCACATCACAATGTTTTTTCAGATCATCTCATCTCAGGTCATCTCATTCTGGTTTCCTGACAGACAGTGAGTTCACTGTACTCAAATGGCCTGTGCAGTCACCAGAACTCAATCCAATAATGCTACTCTGGGATGTGTGGAGTGGGAGATTCACAACATGGATGTGCAGCTGACAAATCTGCAGCAACCATGCGATCATGTCAGTGTCTGGTGAGTGCATTGTGGATACTGCACTAGTTAAAATTTGGCACGTTTCACCGATTTCACTGACCTGCATGAAAGGCAGATACTTTTTGAAAGCAATAAATACAAACACATTTCATATCTCGTCTTTCTAAAACTGGAATTTGGTTGGAATTTGCAATGTGTGGCCTTCTATTTTTACTGATACTTTTACACAGGGATGGAATAGGAAAGAAATTGGCCAGATTGAGATTATCATCAGTCGGATAAACAACAGGGAGCAACATGTTCCTGTCGGTTTAACTTTTGCACAAAGACTAGACACTGGGTAAAACAGCCTAACATCTGTTATATTACAACCTGGGCTGTGCCCAGCTGCATCTAGCTCTAAGCGGGGACTCTATGCCAATCTCTGTTGCTAATAATGGTGAATTATTTTCAAACCGTTTAAAAGAATATCGGTGGATCTGTGTATCTTTAGATTGAGGCAAGTTTGCAATTTCCAGTCTTTGTGCTGGACTATTTATCTGTTTAAGGAAAAACCTTCAACAATGATTAAAAAACAAGCTTGATTTTTGGCAAAAAATTATGTACTTTTAGATATTAAAAAAAAATCCCTTAGAGATCTCCAAAGCTCAGTTTAGTTTGACACCCCCACCAAAATGACTTTGCTAGAGCACTTAACGTTACAGTGAGTAGGAGGCCCCACTAATTCTGAACAGATGCTACTTTGCAGCAGCTCTGCTTTTGTTATCTATTATCTTTCCTCCATTATAACCACGGCTTCTTCAACACATTGAAGAATTCTGAGGAAGCCTGTGTATTCTCACACTATGAAAACTCACCACAAAGATAAACACGTATCTACTTCTCCTTGACACTTCAACTTTTCAAATACTTCTGATTAAATTTTACTGAGCTGAAGTGCCTGATGGTTTGAGTAAGACCTTAGAAAGTTGATCCATGTAGAGATGCACCAAAGATAAAGCCCATTTTCAATCCAGCTATCCCAAGGGGTGGAGCGTACGATTGCCAGTAAAGTGTTCTCACTCCCACCTCTATGTTCATCATCCCTCACAGCTCCTGCCACAATGCCTCAAATCTTATCTGCAAGCCAGTCTGCCTGCCTGTGAGAAATTGGATCAATCAGCTAGCTGCTCTGGGTGATCCACATTTCCCTAATCTCGACTGTCCCGTCTTTCTTTAAAATGGATTAAAGCTCGCTTTTACTGAAAGCGGGTCACAAGGAGGAGTCTCCATTTTGGACATGGCTGTTAAATGAGACCGATTTGGGGCTCAGAGCGGCTCTGCTCAAAAGCCCAATTTAACATGCAACCGAATTGTTCTGCTTAATGCCTTCAGTGATTTTTATATAAGATTAACTGTATTAGGTGTGACAATAAAACAAAATATAGCACTTTAAAGTGAAGTGAGGTTATACATTGAGAAATAAGACCCTGAGGAGAGACATTTAAAGGGAACTGATGTATGGTGCAGGAAGCCGCAATCATTTTGTTCCAAGAATCACAAGCCAGCTTTCACTTTCAAAAGAAGAAGAATTATATGTAAGAGAGTTACCACTGCTGTATATTGGAGGCACACATTTTTATCGAGTATGGCTCCCATGTTTTCTCATCCATAATTTTGCGGAAGCACTGAAGAGCCCTTAATATTGCAACCTGAACACTGAATATAAGGATGAAATATAGATTGCTGTGAACATTCAAAGCCTCAATAGCAAAGGGAAAATTGTCTTCCTTATCAAATATTTCCTTCTATGATGCATGATAATCCCTCGCAGAGTGTAAGAGTGCATATTTTGTGATTAGAAGAGCCTTACAAAGCAATCAGTAGAGCTAAACAGCTCCTACTGTAAATCTCAACCCTCACTGGAGCCCCAGGGAAGTAGAGATTGGTTGTTCTCATTCCCATTTACTTTACTCGACAGATATGATATTAACTCAGAATGTGAAATGCAAAATAGAAAAGGAAAATTGTCTTTATATTAAAGCAAATTACTGAAATAATTAACTTTAATCCAATAAAATATCAATGAAAGGTCAAGAACACAACCAAACACAAGTTAAAGCACCTTCAGATTTGCAGGAGTACCTGTCAGTAAGCTCATCAGCTCTGTAAGTAGAGTACACTGCATCAAACTATAATTTTACAGAGAATGCTTTTGTATCCCCGGGGGAACATCTAAGCTTCTCATGCAGCCATAGTATACAGTACATCATGCTCTAGGATCAAATCAATACCAAGATACCTCAGAGAGCATCAGTAGCAAGGATGCAGAATCACCAAAGCCAAATCCCATTTACTTCCCACAGCACAAAAGCACTACACCCTTTTCTAGGTTATTTGCTCTACCAAGCTCAAAATAATATAGTACAACACAAGGGCCCAGAAATATATACAGCCTATTATGAAGGCCATAATGTTTTAGTTTGTGTGTGAAACTGCTTTAGAGAGGTGTCGATCCAACCTCATTTTTGAGGCTACAGTTTGTGATGCTGCTGAATATTGCATGATAAAGAGAAATGTTTGTGGTGATAAATGTTGTCAGGCACATTTATATCAATGAAGGTATAAACTAACAGAGCTTTCCCTATGACCATTACACCAAATCAAGACCTTACTTTCTAACCAAAAATGAGGAAATATGCATCTTTTTATATTTACATGATCACTAATCTGTTTGTGTTCATACATTAATACAATATGTGTGCACATCAGGACTTTAAGAGCACGTGTGATACCGACACCACCATGTACACAAACACACACATATAGTGGCGATAGTGAGACTGAGCGTGATCGAAAGAGCAGAAGCTTAGCATCCATTAATGCACTGCAGATGGGAGTTAATCCTCTCCCTGCTCATTGTGATTATTGCTTCTTGCAAGGCCCTTTTCTGATGCCTTTGCACTCCTTCCTCTTCCTTTCCCACATCAACCCTAAGCCTCCCAAACAACTTCCTCGAATGCAGGTCAGGACATGTACAGAAATAATCCCTATTTACAAATCCTGAGACAGCAGGCACCTCAATTCCTTTACTGTGACAAAAAGTGGATACAGACCCCCTGTGGGGTGGTGCTGCTGCATTGAGACAGATGCACGGCCCATTAAAGTGGAGGAGCTGCGGTGTTTATCAGCTGTAAAACAGAGCTTTATCGTTATGCTTCTGCCATCATCAGATTGTTGGTAATTGGCAGTAATATATGAAGCATTTTCTCTGCAGAATTCTTTTTCGTATTTCTACACAACTCTGATACACACTTTGCCGGTTCATCCCACAATTACTCAGCTGTTATAAACAAAGCATTTGAGAACACAACACGTTTGATTTTTATGATTCTACAATTGCAGAAATATAGAGCAGAGTTTGGCAGGGTTCTCTCACCAGATTGTTGATGTTACCCAGTGTGCGATTGGCATTGTAGAGTGAATAGTTCATCTGGTACACCCCATCGTTGGTTTCACTGTTCCCATAGAAACCCACTCCAACAGCAGAACTGGGGAAGACAGAAATTCATACAAAATAAATCAATAAAAGAAAATATTGGTATGTATGGGGTCATTACAGTGGAACTAAGATGGATGTCATTAAGTTAAAAAAGAAAAAGAAAGGGGATGTAAGTTTTAAACAATGCTGCATGTGTTAATGTAATATTATCAAAGAGTATAATTTGTTCTGCTTTGATTTGTTCTTTTCCCTCACTACATTATGTGCAGGAAAAAAAAAAAAATCACAGCAGATTATAAAAGTGCATTTTATATTCTTCCTTTCTTCAGTTTCCATCTGCTTTGCTTATTGTTATCTTTACCTTTTGCACTTTACCTGAAAATGACTTTTCAGTACAAGTAAAAGCTTTTCAACTAAATGTACAGTACTGTGCAAAAGTTTTAAGCCCCTGCTTACATTTTGCTAGCAAAGCAGGAAATGGGTGCTGTGATTTGTTAAAACGTGCAATCACAAATGGAAATACAGTATATAAGGGAAACAGACTTTCTTGTAATTTCTCTAAGCAGTCTTCAAGAACAGTTCTCCAGGCTTCTTGAAAGACATTTAAAGCTCTTCTTTGGATGTTGGCTGCATTTTGTTCCATTGTCTGTCAAGATGATCCCTCACTGCTTCACTAATGTTGATGTCTGCATTCTGGGTAGGCCAGGCATGCTTCTGCTGCATTGGGAGTGTGTTTAGGATTGTTGTCAATTGGATGCTTTCCAGACTGCATTGGGCATCGGATCAACATGACGGTACTTTTCCGCACTTGCAATTCCATCAATTCTAAAAACTGTACTGATGACATAAATACTGATGACTAATTAAGAAAAAAAAATTCAAATTTGGATTCATCCCTCAGCAAGGCCCAAGTCTTACTGAGCTGTAGATATGTTTTTCAGTCCTTCTACTTCTTCTTGTGTCTTCCATTTGTTCAGGTACCTCGAACTTTTTAAAGACACATTACATGCTATGCCAAGTTTTTGACCAATAGCTCTTTGGCAATCAAGTTTTCTGTTATGTGTAGACACACCACTAATTAATTCCATTAATTCATTGCAAAATATTACAAGAAAGTATGGCTCCTTTGAAGCTATATATGTGTAAAGAAAATGGTGGCTGACTTGTACAATATAATGAGATGTTTTGTTCGATATTCAAGCAGGTATGTGAATGGAATATAAAATCCCTTTTTCTTACCTACATTTAGCCTTTTGAAACTACGCCTCAGCCCCTGTAATAGGGAGGATTAGTGTCCTAACCGACAAAGAAAATGCACCCCTACTGCTAACAGTGTACAGTTACATGAGCAGTGTTACAGTTCTCCAGTAGGTAATAGTAATCCCTGTATATAGACATGAGTAACATGTCCAAATACATTTTGGGGGTGCATGGAGGGATAGAGTCATCAGTCACACCACAGACAGCACAAGTGCAGAGCTGGACTCCTTTCTTATATCATATGCACACACACGCACACACGCACAGGTAAACGCAGTCCTTGTTAACTCTCACAGTGACTCATCCTGAGAAGTTTTAACACAATCTGTGCTGCAAAATTACAAATCACATAAACAAACAGTCAGATAGGCATATGGCACGGCTAACAGCCTCCGCAGTGAGACAAAATTAAGTCAGAAGAAGTTAGTTAAACTTCTGTGACTTCTTATTTTATCTTATACTCTAATGCATCTTGTCAGGTTGGGCATGTGAAATAAATCATTACGTGCATGCGCCTGCCTCCAAAAGTGTGTCATTGAATGTTTTGCCATTAATGTAAGTTGTGTAGTGAGTTTTAAATCAAAAAGTGAGTATCAAATAAAACAAGCAATTTAAAATAATGATCTTCACATGAACGTGTAATTTTGCCATTTCACATGAATGGCTGTCTTGTGTCGATCTTCACTGGTCTTCAGCACTGTAAAAGTAAGTTAACCGACTGGTTTTTACTCTTTGCCTAGGTTTTTTCTTTTTTATAGACTGTTCACAGACAAAAGCTCAGTAGGTGTCTAGCTTTCATTTACTGCAACTAAAACCAGAATGTGTTCTCACAAAAGCACAAAGAAGTGACAATGACAGAAAAAAATATCTCTTCTGCACAAGGACAAAACTAACAAAAAAGGAGTAATTTTGAACAGGAAATGGATATTTGAAGAACAATAGCGTGGGGAGTTCTGAAAGAAAAACCACACATTTAGGTCCATACATTTTTAGACAATGAGATTTCTCTTTGTCATTTTGCTCCTGTACTGTACACCACCACAGTACATCACCTGCTGGGGAGGAAACTGAAGACTTCTCGTAACATCCTGAAAGACGCTGCTTTGAAAGGCTGGTTATGCATTTCCAAATGAAATTAGATTTAGTTACGTCAGTGGACTGAAGAGCCTTTGCATGAAAAGAGCAAAAATAATTAACGTCATTAACTTCTTTCATTTCATTTGACATTGTTCTCCTAACTTAGTTCAGTACAGGTTTGAAAAGGAGATTTAACATTAAAACAGCTATTTGTACAATATAGTTAACGTGTATGAAAAGAAAAGCTCAAACATAAGCTTCACCTTTGTCTCACTGTTGTTTTGATCGAATGGCTGACTTTAAATGACTGAAGCAACAAAAACATCAGATTTCACTCAACTGTGAACAGACTTTTAGAGGGCACTGTTTCTTTTTGTGTTTGCCAGAATCCTGCTGCTGTTATATTGTAAGTAATAAAACCCACTGCCTGTTTCTTCGCTACTAAACTAGCTCCCTCTGGTTAGGACAGGGGGCACTGGGGACACAATGTGTAACAACCACAATCTGAAATGGTGTCGATGTTGTTTAGTGAATTACAACATTTTCAGCTGTTTTTTTAAATAAATAAATAAATAAATAAATACAATTGAATGACCTTACTTCAGACTTTTCAAGACATCTGTGTTCCAGCTGATGTGTAGTGGTCTGGACAATAAGCACTTCATTAACCCCGTGGCCATCCTAGTGTCACATCAGCCACAATAAAGGGGCGACTAATGACACAGTAATAAAACAGTAATGAGACAGGACATTATGGGGCAGTGAATCCTCCAGGGAGGCATTTGTGTTTTGTGGTTGTGGAAAAAGGTTCTCTGCAGCAGTAGGTGTTTAATAGAAACCAACACACTAAGATATAAAACCATAGAGAATGTGCACACCAGGATATTTGGCTTTGTTCCTCTAAGAACGGCTCACGTCACAGACCGTACAGCAACTAAACGCTTGTACATTAGTATTCAAAGCTTAAGCTGAACAAATGGTTGGACTGGATGAACAAGTAATAACAGAACAATGCCTTGATTCTGGAGAGACCAGCACACTGCACCTATAATAAAGTGGATAACGGAGGCTAACAACAGAGGAAAGGGATTTTTCAATGTTAGATTTATTTTCTAACCATAATTTACCCAATTCATGCTCCTGGGGTCAGGAATAATCATCCGCAGAGGTTCAGCAGCTCTTAAATCCCTTTTTTTCTATTTAGGTTCTACAGCACAACTGAAATCTAATTCATTGCGAATATCACGCCAAGTTAAAAGCTGGAAAATGAATAGGGTTCTCATGAAATATAAATAGCTCTTTCTGACATGACATGAAAGTACAATGAAGTCTCTATTTTATGTAATAAACAACCCATGATATACAGCAGAGGACAAAAAAAAAAAAAAAAAAGCTGGACAGTTAGTGCCTTTTTAAACAAGGGGTTTTTCTGTCTCACTGCGTGTCTGCCTTTGCTCTGAAATATGTAACAAACACGCTCTCAGATGAAATGATCATGCCACAGCTGGGAAAAAATGACTGCACCATAAAACAAAAAATACGTCAAATAGAACATCTTCATAATCTCTTATTTGCAAGTACAATTTGATGTAGAATAAGTAGAGTTCACTGAAAGTGCACTTTTACTCTGCTCAATCTAAAGTCATTTCAATATCATTTTTATTCATGGTTATATTATTTAACTGGATGTCGTATGCAGCACTCCCTTTGTTAAAATGAATGTAATCCACTGTAACGAGCTTGTATACACCAGAGCTTCTTTGCTAACCCGTGTCATGCCCAGTCACTTAGTATTGCAGAACAACCGTGTGTGCTTTGGTAGTGGCTGGATATGAACAGAGAAAGTTAACAAAGTTAAAAAACCAAAACTGTCACAAGCTTAAGTGGATCTTTACATAAATTCAATCAAGCTTTTTAGAGAAGTCATTTGATTACTGCCAAAACATCTTTTTCCAAGTGTATTAAATCTTATGCAAAAGGGCAATTATGTCAGGGACGGTGGCTCTGCAGGTCTTCTGGATGCTCCCTGCCTGTTAATGCTTGGCAGTACAACCGAAAACTAAATAAGAGCCAAATTCTTGGCTGCAAAAATCTGGTAAGGTAGAATATTTAACCGTACCAAGTTTTGAGGGGGTGTCAGCTGATGGATTTAACAGCCTGATCACTCGGCGATCAGCTGATTAGAGCACTGCTATGACGTTGTCACTCAGAAACTGAGCAGCTAAACCTGTTGTGTTTGTACACCACACATGGAAAGAGCTGAAACAGCAAGCAGAATCAGTGGGGCTCTTGTTCCTGCAGCCTGCAATACTAACAGTTTTATCCTAACCTCACAAATCAATAACATAATAAAAATGCATGAAGCTGCCGAAAGTAATTTAAAGCATATTAGAATGTGAGCACAACTTCCTTTACTATTAGCTACATATTCAACAATAGCAATGCAGTTGTTCTCAGTTCATTTTGACTCACCATATGATGAGACCTGTGATGACGGCAACCCAGGTGACACAGCAGGTATCAGGCCTTTTGGTGTCTTCATCGATGTCCCTGCGGCAGCAGCACAAGCACACCACGTATACTGCCAGAACCAGCAGGCTCACCCCAAGACCAACTGCACCAACACATGCTAGAATTATCAAAGACTGACGCAGAAGTGTGGAGAGGAGAAAAAAAAAGTGCCAGAAAAACAGAGATGCCATCTGTTAAAGTCATGATTAAGATGTGATTTCACCCTGAAAAATATGTCAAGAGCTTTTCAGCAGACTGCTTCTGCAAATATCAAAAGAGTCAAACAGTATGTGTGGTCTGAGAATGTCAGGCTAGCTGACCCTCAACACCCGAAAGGTCGCCTGACAGCCCATCAGTATCAAACAACACTTGTGTGTAGAGATATTTCTAAGGTGGAGTTTAGCCATCTCACTTATATCATCAGCATTAACGCTACTGATTGCTGCATGCAGCAAAGAGGGCTAAAAAAACTGGGTAAATGCTGCTCCCAGATAACCTTGAAGTAGCATAGCAAAATATGGACTGTGGCTCAGAGGAGAACAGAAATGATTCAAGGCTGTAGGGAGGAGGTGTCATGTGACACAAAAGCCTTTCATTAAGTCTTGTGATTTCTGAGTGAACAAAATATTTGAAGCCGGAAGGACAGATAGAAAAGGGAAACCACTGATGGAGAAAAAGCACAAAACTTTGTTTTTTTTTTATTTTGTTCCCAGTTTACAGGCACACTGTAGATGAATCAATGCATATAGCATCTTAGCATTGTCAGTCAATCTGTCTATACACCACCATCATAAAAACCCCTAAACATTTTAAAGTCTTTATACACTACACAATAGTACTGGGATTGACAAATATTAGCAGCCTTCTCTTAGTGTTAGAACAAAAGTATTAAGCCCAGAAAATCTCCAGCGTTCGTCACTGCTGAGAACATTTTGCAAGTTCAAAAGCATAACATCTGAACTCTTGGTTAGTTTAAAACAATCACAAGAAAAGCAAGACCTTGATTTTACTTGCAAATATTAAGTGCTGGAAGTTTTAATGCCCACAAGTTCACAATGTCTCTTTTCGGCTGACTAAGCAGAGCTATTCTATGACTACAATGTCTGTGACTAATTATTCCATTTGGAGGCACTGACACTGTAACCGAATTTAAATGATATTGTTTTGCATATTCTACCAAGGTCCTTCATTGTTCAAACTCTGTTCCGAGCAAAGCCATTCTGAACCCTATTTGGGGGGTTTTTCTGCAAACAAGTAAGCTAGCATTTGATACATTTCATTTACAAACTAGGTTATCAGATATTCAACCTGACATAGAGCAACTTGAAGGACCAAAGAATTGCAGCACAATAAAAATTTTCTGTAGCTTATTGATGCAAACTACTTTAAAGCCTTCATTTAAAAAAATAAAATAAGTGACTCCAAAGCAAACCAAACACTCAACACTGTAACATTATTTAAACTAAATAGGCAGTACAATAACGGTGCCAGCTAAGCTGTTCCACCTTAGCTCGCTTCCTGGCTGAGCATTTAATCCGATAATGTCCTTCTTGTTTTTGACACTGTTGGTGAGTCCTGTGTTGCTGTGTAGTCCTTGATGGTTGGCTGTCACTAGAACTCAGTTCAGGGCCCCCCATAAATATGATGCTGCTAGTTCCACTCATTCCTCTAATTTTCCACTCAATTGTTTTGTAATTAGACATTTAGGCACATAAATTTCCACTTAATGCATTGCCACAATAAAGCAACAGATGCATTAGAGGGGGGAAAGTGAGACAGAAAACAATTATGGTACGGTCATTCATCACAAGGTCATTGATCTTTTATCTTCCAAAAGGAGTGTTTGTATAAAGTAGGTGTAAGTGTGCCTGTTTAATTTAATTAAAAAAGCAGACAAGAAGCCTTTAAAATGCATTTGTAGCTGCTCTGAATTTTCCACTTTTCCCTAAAAAACAAAAAACTAAAACTAAACAAAAAAAGGCAGACCAGCGTGTCAAATGAACACTGGTAATTACTTTCAGGTTCCAAAGAAAAGACTCTGCAAGAGCTTTAGACTATCTATGATTTGTCAGTGTAATGTGACACTGCTGGGATTCAATGATGGACCTCAACATTAGACTATAGTGAAGGACCAACAGGGGATGTCTCTTGGTGATGAATTTTCAACTCATAAACAACCCGGGGTCAAAGGAGGATGTAATGCTAGTTTTGGAGTGCTTTCTGCATTTGTTTTAGAACACGGTGCAGGAAATAAGTGGTGTAGGAAGCTTGTTTTTGTATGATAAACTAATATGTTAATAAATATTATTTTTAATTAGATCTGTAAAGAGTACTTTTTGCCACAAAAGAAATTAGCCGACCACAAGTTTTTTTTTTTTGCTGTCATAAATTAACTAATGCAACGTTCATTGTCTGGCTAATATGAACTCATCATGAATTATTTGAATTAAAATCAAATCTGTCAACCCATCCTCACTACAGTTGATAGGAAAAACGCTGTCATCGCTCTCGTGGTGTTGCTTCTACTATAGTTTTCTCCATATTTTTAAGAGGTTATAGGAGTCCAAACATACAGCTGAGTAAATGTACAAATGAAATTGTATTGGACCAGTATGACAAAAAATATAATCTATAGAACCTGTCTTAATTCTGTATCACACAGAAAACACACATACCGGAATACTGTTGTTTACTACATGAGCCAGCTTAGTTAATACAGGTCATGTGTCCTATCATGTGAGAACTGCAGGACGACGTCGGTTCTTAACGCTCCAATAACTGGATCAAACATTTGAGGGAGACACACTGGTGGCTCTCAGAGAGGGTCAATAGAAAAGCTACATGTAACCGAAGCAGACTACCTAGTTTTTGTGTAACGGCATATCTAAATATGCCTACTACTGCTTTTGAAAGTCTCTGATGGACAACAGCCCTGATTTTCTAGTGAGATTATTTTGAAAATACGTGTGCCTCTACCCACAACTACAGTTACCAACCTGCTGATAGCTCGCCTCCTCCGGTTTGAAAGTGCTGTCGACCGTCTGGAAAAAGAAATTGAAGTGAGGGAAATTGTGCAGCCAGTAAGTCCACCATGGAGCAACATAATCAGTCCTTGCAGTAGCCATTACTACTTCGTGGAAAAGTCAATCCGCCAAAACCACTGACGACGGGCTTCCTTCAGAGATGTTGGCACTGAAATATTCCTGGGTTTGATGAAAAGTAAAATAATGATAATAAAAAAAACTGAAAATAATAAATAAACTAACTAAATAAATAAAATATAAAAGATGCACTACCCATAGACTTCCAATCTGTGAAATTACCACAAAGTCTCAAAGCGGAACTTCTTCTTTTGGCTGAGTGTCACTATTTTCCACCTCGGCTCCCATAGTTGTGAATGAACTGCTGTCTTACAACTAGAAAAAAAAAGAAAACATATACACTGTGGGCCAAACATTTGCATCCCAGACAAGGGATCGTGTGACGACATAAACCTGCCTCCTTCAGAAGGCGTGACAGCTTACTAAGTCGAGTAGGAAAGGCCCACGCCCTTAACGCACAACACTTAAGTATCCCGTTGACCTCCAGCCCTGAGAAACGCACTGGGGGAAGTTTTATGAACTAACAGTGCCAAATATGTGTTTGATGAGACAGAGAGAACACGTGCATGTCTCAGGATGTTCAATTGTAATATTAATACCCCGCAGTGCCCCCACCCTGTCTCTTTACAAATACATACATATATATATATATATA
>NW_024582651.1:558933-593183 GCF_018398535.1 Haplochromis burtoni | reverse complement strand
ATATATTAAAAGCAGCTTCACAGAAGGAGGAAGCTCTGAATTCCATCGACCCTTAACTTGTGACTGCTGGTGAGGATACACAGTTAGTCACTGCACTATTTATGACTTCTGCTGTTAATGTCTGACCTCTTGTGGACAATGAGGCGCACTGAGGTGAACGAAGTAACGAGCACGGTAATGAGCTGCTGCAGCCACTGCCACAGACTGTTGGCTTCAGCTTTTTTTTACAGTGTGATAGTTTTTTTTTTTTCCCCTCAGTGGTGGGAGCTGCATTTGCACCTCTATCTGGGCAAAATAGATATACATTTGCAGGGATTTGTTTTAAAGTGTGGTTGGGAACAGCTGCGGGAACTACTCATTTGAATAAACAAGCCTGATTTTGTACAAGGGGAAAAAGAAAGGCATAGTATACCTCAATTTCTACTAAAACACAGAAATAATCAAATACCACAGAGGTAAGGCATCTCTAAGTGTCTCTTAGAGCATGATTTGAAGATTGTGGATTAGGATCTTACATTGCTTACCAAGGTTTTTGAATTGGGATAAATGTGTTGAACATTATGTGTGATGTGTATGGAAGACAGCAGATAAACAAAAATTAAGGAATGGCTAAAAACATTAATTGAATAATCCGATCAATATGCTTGAATTTTGAAATGCAGCACATGTAGACAATGATATTCCCTTAATTGCTTGTTTGTTTTTTTAAGTAAGCCTTTTTTTTCGATTGTGAATATTGCCAACACAACAGAACTGTGTGCAGTAGCATCACTTCACGGTTTAATGTTTAAAAGCCTTGTAAATTCACCCACATAAAATCCGTCTTTGGCAGATGAAAGGGAAGATTAAAATAAGTCAAATGCATTTTGCTCTGAGGAGCACTTGTTTTATCAGCATGGTGTACAGGGCGGTTTGCTTGCAAGCTAAACCATCTTGGTATCATATGGCCACTGCTGTAATTATCTGGATGCTTTGATGCACCTCCACGACCACAGTGCCTAGAGAGTGTGCTCAGAGTCTGAATGCTCCGAGTAGGTGACACTTGAAACGCACCGTATGAATATGAATTTTTGACTGTGCTCTGCATTTACAAATAGTAGGATTTGGTTCCAGGAAAGTCTCCAGTGATTGCCGTGCCAATCACTCTCAGTATTTGAACCAAGGGGAAAGGAATGAAATGCAAAAAAAAGCACCTCTGCCTTTGTCTCTGGCTACATATATGAAGCATCAGTGTCTGCAGTTCATTTATTCTTGTTATTCTGGTGCAGGCAAAATATGTCAGACCCACAAATGACATGTATGCCAGCGTGAAGTAATATATGTTATGAATGTATGTAGTCAGGCCAAGAAGCAACAAAGTCCTATTTTATGAAAAATGTTGCTTCAAATCAGCCAACTTTGTGATCGGAGTCTTATTAAAGCCAGCTCACCTAAAGATAGAGGTATTATGTGAGTGCAACTTTTTCAAATCACTATGGAAAATACTGCATACATATTGCTGGGCTTTGATTTATGGATTTACTATACTGTATATATGGAATGAATATGTGGGAAAAAACACATAGCCAAGAAAATGGTTAAAATCCAACTGACAGCTAGTGAAGCTAAACCATTAGGTGGCAGCCCAGCACTTTTCTGCAGGGCTCAGGACCTCTTGGCTCCATGCTGTCCAGTCGTGACCTTTCGTTATACATTTTGAAGAAAATCTCAACTCATCACTGCACAGAGCTACTTGTGCATAATGCCGTCCACGAAGTTCTAATAACGGTCTAATATAGATCTAATTTTAATGAGGTGCAGTTTATAGATCAGATCTTTCGCTTTCTTGGGCCTTTCATCCGAAACAGTCTCTGCGGTCAGCAATTTGGGCACTGATGTAACAGGAAATACATATCAAAGAGAACTTTGAAGTCAAGTAACCGAACAGTAAATGCAAAAAGTGTGAAGGAATAAAGTCTTATTGTCAGTGACAACTCTGAAGGTCAGTAGTATTTCAATAACTCTATTGTAATGGTGTGCCAAGAGTAAAAGAAAAAAAAAAGTCAAATAAATGAATAAATAAATAAGAATGAATAAGAGTGAATTTAAAAATTACGGCCCACTATATTCCTGCAGGTTATACTGTAGCCTTGACTTCTGTGGGCAGCAAAATTTCACCGGGAGCTCACTGGAACTGCCTTGAGAATAATGTCACACCCTTGACTTGAATCACAGAAAAGTCCAATTGAACTTTCCTATGAACCTGCCTCTTCTAAAATCTTGATACTGAATGTTGTAGGGTAAGAAATGCATGAGATGTCTCAGTGCTCCTAGACACAGCTTGGCTGAATTCAGTGGTTTGCAGATTCTATATTCATGGGGGAGAAATACTCTTCTTAGCCCTTGTAGTTATATAGTTGTTGCCTCTTCCTCATCATGTGCTCAAGTGTCCTTAGTGAGCGCTGGATTTACGTCCTGATTGACTGTCTCCATAACAATCAAAGGGATGATTGGTTCATTTAAAAGTGTTTTGAAGAGCCTTGTGTCATGTCTCCTACTCTCTATACTACTGGGATCCTTCCAATCCTTTACAGTTACTGCTCAGTGGAATGTAGAAATATGTTGTACTGGACTTTTCCTCCTTCATGGTTATTACTTTTTTTGGATTTGTGACTCAAATCCCATGCTCTATTTTGAGTGATTTATACATATGAATGAAGATTTATGCCTGTGAGCTCAATGTGCCAGTATTATCCAATCAAACTGGGCTGCTCACTGGCTCCTGAGATTGCATTAAAGTGTAATATCAATGCAGCAATCCCTGGGTTATTGCCACTTTGAAATACCCGGTACCTCCGATACTGTAGCCACGTGTTATGATCAGGGGGGGATCTGTCTATTTATGTGAGGTTTCATGGGAGATTGCTGTGGTAAATTAATCAGAAGTTGCCAGCCATGTTTAATTCATTTGATCAATGACTGGATGAAGCTGGGGGAAAAAAAGAAAAGTGTCAGTGCATTCGGGTGACCACAAAGAAGTAAGGCACACAGAATAACCAGACAAGACCTAGAAATTTAATATTACTTATTTCCTGAAGTGTTCTCATCAGAGAAGATGCCGCTATCATTTTAATGCCTCACCTTAGGTTTCTAAAGTCTTCATAAACATAATTTATTATTCCAGCGGCTTGTAAAATTGTAGTTTATAATTTGATGACATTGAAGGCTATCCTGCAGAATGTTAGAAAATGGTGCCAAGAAAGAGAGGACATTAATTCTTGGGTAGTATTCTGGCTCTGCAAAGTGGTGTGCGGGAAATCACATTCCATAACTTTTTCTTATTGTTCCTTCACAATTTATTAATGAAGGATTTTCAGTTTATTTGGGAAAAGAAGATTGCCTTGAACCCCAGTCTTTAAATTCTTCTGTTTAGTGGGCAAATACTATAAAGCCCCAAGGACCTGTAGTGTGCAAAACATTGAGAATAGTCTGCCTGAGAATCTATCCCCCTAGTGATTTACCGATGTTGACTGTCTATTCTAATCTGCTTGCTTTTTAAACTCTCTGTGTGGTTAAGCATTTAAAACGAGAAACTTCTTAGTCCTACATGAGACAGCAGCTTTGATGTCATGATCGCACTATTATTTTATGCAGCGACCCAGTGCTATAAGGGCTATTTCATGCAGTAATGATTTTTGTGAGGAGAAAAACCTGAACTGACATTGGCACATTTTTCCTTTTTTTCCCCACTCCCCTGTAGGAAAATGGCTTTCTTAGCCTGCAATTTATCCAATTACGGATTTACAGCAGTGCAAAGTCAACCATATGATACAGCCTAAGTCTATTTTTCAGCCTTTGGAGCAAATCCAATCATTCCAAATGGTTGCTGATGGTAATAATTGCAACAGCATCACATTGATCGAGTGGGTCCACGGGGTGGAAACAAACAAAGCACACTAAGAAAAGGAGATGGTGTTTTTGTGTGTGTGTGTGTGTGGGGGGGGAGGGGGGGGAGGTTTGTTATTATGGCCCTTGTAAAAAAAATAATACTGAGGCATTAAAAGATGGACTTTAGACTTTATCGGTTGCTGATAAAGAAAATGCTCACACCAATGTCCCAACTTTATTTATTCAAGACTTGAACGTAAAGGTAAAGGGTTACTGCGCTTTCTAAAATCAGAAGGACTTATGGGAATGACACGGAAAATTTATAGATGATCCCCATGTAACAGCTAGGTACACGCATATCATAGTTCTTGGCTACTCTTTGTATCCTTATAGAACTTTATTAACAGTTTCAAACAACACCAATGATTAGTTTACAAAATGCTGAGTAATGAACTTCTAAGTAAGAATTCAATAAAGAACTAAACAAAAGGCACACAAGTCTAGTCAATGGCAGTACAATGACCAGCTAAACAGTTTACTCTAAAAAAAACTGCTTAATGGAAACTAATTTGAAAAATCTTTCAGTCATCCTTTACAAAGTGTGTTATCCAGATCACTTCTAGACTGTTTCTGTATCTGTGTTTACTGTATGTTCCACAGCCCTGCCACAGATTGGCGATCTGTCCAGGGTGCAGCCTACCTCCAACCCTGTGACAGCTGGGGTGAGCTCCAGAGGCTTAATACTTAATTGTATACATGCTGGTGCTGAGAGGAGTATTAGAAAAGATGATTGAGTCATTGTGACTGTTATTGCTCTGCTGCAGAACAGCTTGCGGCGAGGCTTTTGGTTTTGGTGGTGTCAAAACCAGCATTTATTTTGCCACCTACTTGATAGATGTACTCTACAGCACTTGCTGAGTTTATCGTTATTCTGGCTGTTAATTCATATCGCTGCGAAGAATAACAGATCTCTCTTGTCCGTGCTTATTTTGGCTAAAGGAATGCCTTTTTTCTTGCACACGTAATCATTTCCATTAATCTCAGCTTCAGCACGTCTCTTGTCACTCTTGCGTCACCTTTACCTTGTTCTCCATACCATACAGTCCCTATTCAGTTAAGCTCTGGAGAAATATTTCAATTCAAAGTAATATGTGATAGCTTGCTCTGCTTGTATTCATATCATAATTACATCTTAACTGTTGAGCTCCGGTCCCATAGTTTATGCTGCTGCACCTCTCAGCCACACTCACTGCACACCTTAAGCCTATATCCATGAACTGATGGTCATCTGCTTCTTATCGGTGCTACATAACATTTGGTGGAGAGAGATTATCTGCTCCAAGCCATTAATTTTTGAGAATTTAATATGCTTAAGTTAATAATTATCTGCTGCATAGCTGATGTGTCTCTGCCTGATGCTGCATATCAAGTGGCCCCAGTATTTAGATTTATCCATCTAAATTCATTACACACAGCTCCTTACTCCTTAGTTAACTCCTCTGGAGTTTTTTTGTATGGAAATTGTTTCTCAAAATGACTTCATAAGACGGCGATACACATGTGGGTCTGCTACCATTTTCACTCCTTACTTACTTACTAAGACACTTTGTAAGTACTTTTGGTTCATTTAAAAAGGTTTCTGAGAACACATCTCACACTTGTTGCCAAATTGCCATTTTAATGAAGGAAGTGCCATAAGATTTCTCGGAGCACTGTCCTTGTTGATGCTGATAATGAGCCATCTTCCAAGAAGGAACTGATCCAGCTTCATGCAAGGCTAACTTTAGAGGGCTATAACAGATAATCATATTCTCTTTCTGTCTGTGGCATCTTGTAGAGTTGCTTCTTATAAAATATTTTTAAGAATAGCAAATACTGTAGATATCCACTGAGATGGCCCCATTTTTCAGTAGGCAGTATTTAATAAGATGAGACTGTTCATGCTTACACTCGAATGCTAAACTTGGCAAGGATACAAATCATTTCAGTGGGACATGGGAATGCATTCCAAACAGCTGACAACCATTACACATAATGGCCCCTGCTAAGGGCAAGGTCTCAGATTCATTCTCATGTTAAGTGCCTTGTCTGAGTGACTGATAAGGATGCATTAAAGAAGAGGTTGTGATACATGTGACAAATGTTACTGGCAAGCCAGTGAAGAGAAAGTGTTGTAGTGCAGGTGTGAATGAGGGTAGATGTCAGGTAGATGTAATGAAAAGAGTGGGGGAGGCAGCAGTGGCGTGCCTTCTGTGTCTGTACCACGAGCCTGGCATGTGGGTCTAAATTATTCCATAGAGGGTCTGCACTCTCGAAACTGCTGATATGATAATGAGTCTAATCACTGAATTTTAAGAAGTTTTGCCATTGTTTAAAATGCATTGTATCCCTTGAAAAGCTTAGAATTCAAATTAATAGTGTTTAAAGTCAGTGTGTAATTACACAGATAGGGTTACTGATCGAATTATGTCCAATTGTTTTTTGGGATGTGGTTAGAATATATGAAGCCACAGTTAAACTCTGTATCTATGAGGAATGCCACTTATCACCTGTCTTACGACAATCAATATAAAACACTTGATCAAAGCTGTCCTTTTAATCTCTGCATGTCTTGAAGTCTTGTCTAGCTATTGCATTGTGGAAATTTGTGAGTCTTGATTGTGAAAACTTAAGGTCTCCAGCCTTAAAGCCACAAGGTCATAGCATGCAAGCGGCATATTTTACATTATATGACATATTTTACGTTCTGAGGCTTCGCACTTCCCTGGAAAAGGTTGTACTTTTTATTTGGCAGTGCAGGAGCTGGAGAGTGGGGGGAGATTGATTTAGTGTGCTTCAGGTACACGGGCTGCTTTTGTGTCTGGAGTTGCAATTTAGATTTAGAAGACAGAGCGGCTGCAATCAGGAAGAGGTGGTAATCAATTTTTCTTGTTTATGTGCACTTGTGTGTGTGTGTGTTTGTGTGTGTGTGTGTGTATCTACAGCTGCAGAGAACAGATCCACAGCCATTGGCAAATAAGAGGAGCATGTAATGATAACCATTCCACTTTCCTTACTGATACACAGATACTGCCCTCGCTCTTCAGCACATTCAACCTCTTATTACATGCTGGACATGTTTGCTTTTGTTTTTTTTCTTTACACCTGATATACTTTTCAGTCATTTGCTTTATGATATATATATATATATATATATATATATATATATATATATATATATATATATATATATATAATATATATACACACACACACATTATACATATATATATATATTAGTGGTTCTTGGCTTTCTCTAGCACAGAGCAAACTAATTCAGAGACCTCTTTCTCTTAACAAGAACACAATTGAAATTTTCTACAAAAGGCAAATATATATATATATTCAACAAAAAACAGCAAACTGTTTCCACTTGTTATTTTCCAATGCATTACATTGGTCCCTGAATTAAAAAAAAAAAAAGAAAGAAAGAAAAAAAGAGGTTTATACTATTTACTACGCTGTACATTTGCCCTTGCACACCACAGAAGAAGCACATAGGAAAGTGTTACCAAGTACTTTATTACAGCTTGAGGACAGTTGAGCCTGCTGGGTCTTCATTAGTTTTAAACAACAGGACTGCTTTTTGGCAGTGCAAAACAGGTTTTCATGGAGCACCATAGTCCTGTGAATGAAAGAAGGAAGACGGATGAGCAAATGCTAAGGAGTTAGTTTTCACCTTGAACACACCATCACTCTTCTTGACTAATTCTCAGGTTCTGTCTATACATGCAGTTAAGGTACTGGTGCCTGACAGAGAGGCAACAGTGGTATATCTGGCATACAACAAAAAGATCAATCACTTTATTGCTATAGCGTACTACTGAACATTAAACAGAGCATTAAACAGAGCATAACAGAACAACCGAACACTCTTGAAAGGAATTATCATTGCATCTTTGGCCAAAGTGAAATAAAAATGGATATTTAGAGAGTTAAAAGGTAGGTCTTCTTGTCTAACAGCAAATTAATTAGATGCTGTGAAGGTAATGATTTGGTTTCCTGTTTGCACGCTGAATGAACAGTTGTAATTATTTCAAAGGCTGAATGGACATGCCTGGTGGAAGCTTCTTGAATATGTCCTGTGGGCAAGACAGCTGAAACCAGGAGCGCTGGCAGCCCCACAGTACCTGTCTTCATAGTGAGTGAAGACTGAGGTGGCACTATGAGCCCCCAGTCTGCTATTAATTCATGCAACTGTCTGGAAGATGAGCTGTGGTGTGAGTGAGAGCACAGTTCTTCCATCTTTACACCTGTAAAATGGATTGACTGAGCACACTGCTGGTAGAGGACCTTTTTTTAAATGAAAGTTACTGTGCCATATATTTCTCTCGGCATTCATTACTGGTCGTTTACTCTGTAGGTCCCAATCACCTTGGTGATGTCCGGTCTAATGTGATGGGCAGAACTAATACCGGAATAAAACCTCTATAGGCTATATGATGCAAGGACAATAATGTGAGTCCATGATGCCAAGGCTCCCTCTCCTGCTTCTCGTTATAGCCAATGTGTGTACACACACACAGGGAAAGGACAGGACAGCAGTGACAAACAAAGCAAATAAACTGGACCGTGACATAGGTGGGGCTGCCTGAAAATTGTGTAGAAATGATGGAAATAGTTTATTGTGAGATTTAATGACCAGCTGTGTGATGTGAAATAACTCAGAACCCTCTAAAAACACATTACGGAAGTAAGGAGCTAGAGGAGTTGTCGAGGCAGGTAGCTGGGTGAGAGTCATTCCGAACACTTTCATTATTCACTGTCAATGTTAACAGAAATATGCAAGTAGAGTTCAATAATCAAGCAACAGCAAAGCAGTCTGACTGTAAAAAGTAATCAAAATTCTTTCTTCATTGTTTCTGCATCACTTTCTCCCAGCTTATTTCCAAGGCAAATTTTTTTCAGCTACAACATGACCACATCAAATGTAATGCAGATCAATGACAGTTTTGTTTGAATTTGTTTTGCTACGTTTGTAATTTTGCATCTATGCAGCGCCACAGGGGAGTTTAAATAAAACACTTAAGATGTGATTGAAGTTCAAACTTTCACCTTTGATTCAAGGGGCTTTACAAAAAGTTTGCACAAGCTTAGGAATTATAGCCATTTTTGTACATTTTAATAAATTTTTCCAAGGTTCAAAAGTAAGTGAACGAACTATCATGATTTTAAATACAAAGATTGCTTTTACTGCCTGGAAGAAAGTCAGTGACTACTATCTAAGACCCACTGATCTCAATATGCCGTGTTTACCTACCTGAGATTCTTTGCCAGGTCTTTAACTACAGTCACTTATAGTTGCTGCTTGTTTGTGGGTCTCTGCATTGAGTTTTGTCTTGAATGTTTTACATGTTGTCTGCCCTTCCTGTTCTTGAGTGTAACCAGTGGTTTGCACCTTGTTGTAAACCATCTGTATTTCTATTCATCAGAACATCTCTTGATTGTAGACCTTGAAAATGATACACCTACCTCATCTGGGGAGTTCTTAACTTGGCAAGATATTGTTCATACAGTTTGCACTTCAAATTAATTTGATACATTTTGTAAAGTTGAAAACTTTCCACAAACTCAAAGGCACTATCCTGCAGTCATTGCTGCCATACAGCAGCCTTAGCCTTGGCACCGTTTCTGATTTTCACTGTGACACAGACCCACAGTAGTTTCCGCTTCTTCTCACAATGTTCTGTTCCCTTTCCACTCACACTTATACTCAGTTTAAATTGATTCATTCATGATCCATTCATCATCCATTTTCTTAACTACTTAGCTAACTTAATGTTCAGAGGGGGCTGGAGCCTCTCCCAGATGACACAGGGCAAAATGCAGTGCACCAATCTATAACAAAGATAACAAAGAAACACGCTTTCATATTCATACAAGTGGCTGATTTAAAAGCACCAATTAACCCGGAGCACTCAAAGGAAATCCATGCAGGCACAGTGGGGGACATGGAAAAAAGCAATAGAAAGACAAAAAAAGATAAACAAGAGACTTAAACCTAGACCCTTCTTGCTCCAAGGTGACAGGGCAACACCATGCCATCCCAACTGATTCACATAGTTGTAATAATTTACATAGCACACGTCATCCTAAAATAATAAGATCAAACACTGGCATTTACGGTAAGCACTGGGCCATAGGTTTAATAACTGCATTTGACATGAGCGATGGTCTGCAATTTGCTGCTCACCTTAACCCCTGTTCGCCTCACCTTGCATTCATGATCAGTGGAAAAATATTGCACCATAAATACTAGAGCTATCAGTGAAAACTAGAACAAAGTGTTACCATTTTATTAAATATATAAAAACAACTTTCAGCTACTTGTGGGCAGTGGAAAAACTTGTAAACACAACTATGGTATATCACCGCCCTTCAAGCAAGTATAGTAAAGTTGCTTATTTACACAGTCAACAGTTAAAATATTATCTTTTGTTTAGAGTGTGTTTCTAAATCCAATATTCATTCTTTTAGCTCCCGAGGAAAATATCTGACAGTTTTGTGTGCTAAATGTTCCGCTAAGTTCACTAGCAGATCTTTAATTGTTTGGTTCTGCGGTAGATATGTGCACTGTGAGTTTATCAGAGCTAGTTTGATGAAAACACATGGGCTGCTGTGGTCAAAAACAGTGCTATAAGCAGAGTACTGAACCGAAACGGTAAAGCTGTTGGGACTGGCAGCTAATCATTGGATGAAATTCACTTTCAAGATCCATAAAGCCAAGGCCAGCTTCAGACCCAGGTGATGATTTTCTGTGTGTTTATCACTCTAAGTGACTCCTTTGTTTTCTCCTTTTCACTTGATACAGTGTTATAAAAATATTGGGCCACTTATGAGCTATTGATCATGCAATGGTTGTATTAATGCAGCTATAATAGCTGAATAGTGCTACATGTTAAGGAATGATATTTATTCTTTTCTTTTTTTCTTCAAATTAATTTTGGAAAAATTGTTCTTTTAAACTTAGTATGTCTAACCTTACTGGCCCAAGTGCACCCTGTTAACGACCCAAGAAGACTGTTCATTAAAAAGGCAATTGAACTTCATCATTCTCAACTTAATAACATTAATTATAATTCTGACCTTCAAGAGATGTTTTATTATTTTTGCTACATCTGCTCAACTCATGTATTAAAACAATTATTTTGAAGAATGGTTTGTGGATCGGCCAGACTTTTTTTTCCCCCTTCCAAATGCATCGTGGTTTTATTATTGATAAAGATTCAAGGTTGAGGTCATGGTTAAGGTTATGGTGATTTTGTACTGTGCATAAACAAAATCCTGCAGGGCAATGCCAAGGCCCACAGATAAGATAAATACGATGCATACAAAAACAGTACCCTCTCATAACAATCTTTACAAGTCAGCATAGAGCTTCAGAGTTAGAAGTGCAAATGATGTTTACTGAAATGAATGATTAAAAAAAATAACAAGATTAAAAAAAAAAGAAGGAAAAGAAAGATGCCATTTGTAAACAGACTCGCATGCCCAATGATGCCATGTCATAGCTGACAACATCTTAAGAGATGCAAGTTTACTGATAAGGTGTATTTTTAACTCTGCTACAGAAAATATTAACTTTAATTGTTTTGCATTCGTGCTGAATAATGACAGCAGAGAGGAAACAGATATAACATAACTACGTACTCGCCCGTAGAAGGCTCAAAGAAAAGTAAAAGTTAAATCAAAGCTTGACAACTTGCATCTGTGCAAATTAAATTTCATCTAAAAAGCCAAAAAATAAGATACTATGGTTCCCATCAATCTGAGTTAGGGAGCAATGTTGTCTCCTTATCCCTTTACAATAGTAATAGATTTGAGTCTTAAGGCAAAACGATCAGCCTGCATCCATTTCTTTGTTTAGGAGAAAAAATAAATGACTGTCACCATTGACAAAACAGACATCCCAGCTAATCGGTTATTGCAAAAATCAACCACAGGCCTTTATTTTTGCTGTATTTCCTCAGTTTGTCATACTAGAAAAAAGGCTGCGACCCTCCAGCCCATCTTAACCCTTTCTTTATTGACGTGTCAACAAAGGCGGTATTAAAATCCCACAGCAGCAACTTGTTTCAAGTTAAGGTTGACAGAATCTTCCAATTGAAAATCAATTAATGGGACCCTCCCCTCTTCCTCTCATGACTGCTCTGTTCAGTTTGTTAGATTGTACACCATCAGACAGTGGCAGTGGCTGTCATTGCAGAATGACACTGTCCTGACCTTAACTCTTTTGAAGACAGTGCCTCCAGGTCTTCCCCGGAGGCTGTTGGGCATGCTGAGGTGTGCCATAGGTGGTGGAGCGCTGCAGTACCTCAGCTCATTTTGATTAATGGACCTCTCTCTGCCCCTGAGTGAGCAATTATCAGAGGGTAGGCAAAGTCGTTCATCACTGTAACCAAGCAGCAGGTCGCTTCCACTGTCGAAAGTCATACCTGCAGGGCGAAGGGGTCTACATCCCCCACCTCCTCCTCCCTATCAGCCAGGCAGCTAACCCATGTTTGACCAGGAGGGTCTGTCTACGGAAGGTCAGAGAGTTGAGGCTTAGGCTGTATGGAGTCAGAGCATGCCGCCTGCAAGCAAATTAGAGTGCACCCAGTAATTGTTTAGCTGCTATCTGGGTTCTCTTGCATTCATCAAATTCAAGTCTGTATTTTAATGTGAGATCAAGTTTGTAATCAGTCCTGTAGCACCAAGCCAACACACTCATTTAGAAAAACCCCAGTCTGTAGCAGTTAGTGGATGTGTATAACATATGTAAACCTCAGGGACTGAAAGAAAGTGCCACACATTTATCCAGTGTCCTAATAAATGTTGGTGCAACAATCAGTTATCCTTTGTTACAGTTTATCTGAAAGGAGTACTTATGAATGCATTTCTTCAGGGGCTCTGCTTGATTCTGTTTAATGGCAATAACGGTACATTTTTATTCATGGAAAATTTTTTCCAACAAAAGGTGAATTAAGCACAGAGAACACTGTGGTTTAAATGCACACTGGCACTACAAATATTGCTCATGAGTGTGTCTGCTCAGACAGATTAATGGGACCTTGATCCCTGACAATGATTTGCAAGAAGCTTGACCATATCATGGTCAAGAATGGTTATCTGTTCATACCTAACAGGCTAATGTCAGACACAACCGTGAAAAGTAAAAGACTCTTTGCACTCGTGCGCACACACACACACACACACTCCCACACAATACACCATAACAAGCATTGACCTTACTGTTATTGTCCATTAGTGTGACTGACAGTTAGCTCCTGAGGTTTTGTTGCCATCCAGTGAAATTACATTTTATATCTAGCAAGCAAACTGCCTGTTCATTCATGTAAAACTCATAACTAGGCCTTCTTTACTATCTATGTGTTTTATTCTGCTCACCTTTTAAGGCTCTTGACTTCTTCCGATGCAGAATCAGAATTTGCCACAACAGTTTTTCATTACTTTGATGTTTGCATTAGTGCTAAGGGGAGATGTGTTTACAGAAATGTAAGTAATAGTACTGTCTAATTGCTGGGTCCATTACAGCACTGTCATTGCTATTATGCACCTGTAATCCCTTCATCCGCTGTTAAAAATGCAATTAACAAAATTGTTGTTTCTCTCAGGGACCAACAATTTACCTGAATCTATTGGTCAATTACCGGTTTGTCTTCAGGCTGACCCCACTGGCTAATGGCTTTGGAGGAAGGCCAGAATCTGATTTCCTTTTAATAGTGTCTAATGGGCTGTCAGCCTATACATTATGAATGCAAAGTAACTGCGCACAAACCATCCCAACACACTATTATGGCTGGGTTCTATTAATTGATTCCACTCTTTAGTTTTAAGCTAATGGTTTCCTCTTCTTTTTAAGCAAGCTGGTGAATCTGTTAAATAGGTTCTATTGTTAAAATAGGATTGGGAATGCATTTGAAGTAAAGCGATTTTGTTTGACCGCCCTGTTATCAAATCACTGTGTGTCATGCATCCAAAATGAGCAATGTCTCTGTCACATTAATGAGATAGTGTCTCTCTTGCTCACTCTGTCCAAATGAAACGAGGGGGAGAAGGGGTAGTAGTAAAAGGTGGGGGTTGTCTGTGTTTGGTTTTGTCCACGTTTTGAATTTCAAGTGGCCAAAAAAAACAAAACAAAAAAAACAACAAAAAAACTGTTATGTCAGTCAGGCTTACTATTAATTAACTGATCATTTTTACACTTCTAATTTCTTATGAATATATTTTTTATACACAGATAAATATATTTTTAGTTGTTTCTATTTTGAAGGAAATCCTTTCGCTGAGTGTGCCAGCAACAGAGTGTGTTTCCCCACTCGAGTAAAAGCTATCATAAAAAAATCTGGTCCAGACATTTGCTGCTGTGCTCTGGAAATCCAGAAATCTGTGTGCTGCTACCTTGTCTGGCCTCGATCTCACGCTTTCCCCTATATCTCACTGTCTCTATCTTTTGCCATTCCCTTGCCCTCCTTTTTACCATCGCTGACTGTCTTCTCAATCTGAAGCTCACATCTTTATATCGCTCCAATTTTCACACGGTGAGATGGAAATTGAGTGGGAGGACTGGGTTGCAGGATAAGATGGAGGTCTCGGAGTGGACAAAAATAAAATCCAATTTCAGCAGGAAAAAAGAAAGAAAAAAAACCTCATCGCCCCCTCCCTCCTACCAGCTGCCCATGCCCATCTTCAGAAAGTCTCACCTGTACATCTATGGAATCTCAAAACCTGGCACACAGCAGGAAGGTAAAGAAAGAAGGTCTGTGCACTACTCTCTTGCAAGTGAGCTTGAAAACACACCATTGGCCCTTTTTTCAACTTTTAAAGCCACTACTCACTTCATATCATAATAGGAGATTTACCAGGTGACGCTGCGCTCTGAAGAATTTCTAATGCTCAAAGCTGCATGTCCAGACCCAAACCATCCAAACAATTTTGTGAGTGAAAAGAGGACGCCAGTACTTTAAAGGGCTTATTTTTTATTTATTTTTATTCTAACTGAGCTTTGTGATGGGCAGAGGGTTTGATTTGGACAGATTAGGAGCAATAATCTTTTATCAGCTGAGATCCCTTTCCAGGCAGTAAGCCTTGTGCATCTGTGGTACTAAGGATGAATGAAGGGTTTTCACAGAAGTAATAGGCATCTCTCAGTTAAGGAGGGGTCAGCTATAAGGTGAAAGCTTAGTCAGTGTGGACAAGTGAACAGAGAACCAACTGTTTGATGGATAGCAAAACAGAAAATGCCTGAAGGTTTAGATTACATGTGTCTAATTATCTTCTGCTTATTAGAGTCGAGGATCTGTCCGTATCTCAGGCTGGAATGCATCATAACAGCTTTGCTGAATCAAAATCAAATTTACTCATCCAATTCTGTTTTTCATGTTGACTTTTTTGTTTCACAGCCTTCCAATATGGGGAAAAACACAGACATCTTCAGATATATCTGGCCAGCAAAGTTAGGCGCCATCTACTTATTTTTGGAGTCTGAACAATGAGGATCCTCTAGAGCTGTAATCTAGTTGACTGACAGCAGCACACAATGCCTTTCTCCACTCCTAACCAGAAGACTTTCAGTAAAAGCAATGCAATTCATGAGAAGAGAACATAGACGGGTGGGGTGAGAGAAATGTGCTCAGCCACAAAGAGATAAGACAGAGGGAGGAAGAAGGAAGACAGCAAAGGTGAGAGAAAAAAAAATAAATCACAAGATCTTAAAATTTCTTCCTGCTGCACATCTCCGAGGTGGATCCTCAGTCATTTGTGGGCTCAACCTCACTTTCTATCACTGCTACCATGTTGTGTAGACACATTCTACTATTTGCAAACAAAAAGATATTTAAAGATCATCACAGGGCAGAAAAATAAAAGAGGAAGAACGAGAAGAAGATTCAAAAAAGCTTAGAAGAGCACAATCATTCACTAAGAGTATTTGGCAATTTAAAAAATGATCAAGATCCACACAAAAAAATAATTAGTTCTTGCCCATGTTTCAGCCCTACGCCAAACCGAAAGAATTTTAAGCTTGCCAGTGTTTTTTTTATAGTTTTCCTGACAGGCAATGACGATGAATAAGAAATTAGATTTACCAAAGAATCTTCTCAAAGGCAGACTAGTGCTATTTTGCAGCAATTAGAACATCTTTATGATCTTAACACATAACTCATTAGCTTATTCCGACTTAGATTCTCAAATGTTTCAGACTGTTAGGAGTTACTTTTACAAACATCCAGTAGGGAAAAGTGAGTTTAAAGAGCAAACTTAGCCTGCATGCTTTATCCAGAGGGGCAGAGAGGAGGATGAAACGAGAAAAGATATGAGTAAAGCCGGGTACACAGTGCAGCCCATTATATTGTGTGATGTTAGCTTTTCCTCATGAGGCCTTACTCTAGGCTTCTTTTTGCTGCTTGACATGGCTCACTCACAATTCCTAAACATTTCCATAAACTCACAGTTTTGTGGAAGATAATAAAAAGGTCTAATTCAGCAGAAGCAAACAGCACCTGGTGGCCTCAGGCGCCCTTATCTTGCACAGAGATATGAGATTGTACAGTGTGTGAAACCAAATTATATTTTTGTTTGCCTCAAAGTGCAAAACAATCTTGCCAGCATCTAAGAAGCGCTCCGAAGTAGGCAGAGAAGGGTAATATTGCAGATATGAGGCTATTTCTACAGTTTATCTCTCATGTGAAAAATGCAACACTTAGGCTGTGATGATGTTAGGGATTCTGTTTGACTCTCAAAGCCTGTATTGACTGAGCTGGGGAAAAAAAGAAAAAAAAGAAAGAAAAATCCTCTGTAAATCGAACATCCAGTCACAAAAGAAATGAATCTCTCCACATGAACTGATCTGCAACAAAAAAACAAAAAAAAACAAAAAAACAACCCGTGGTGACATGAGTCCAAATTACAGTCTCTGATAACACATGGGTGTGACCCAGGAGGAGGAAAGCTTTCAGAACAAAATATCACTTTTGTTCAGAGAGCTCGTTTGTTCAGACGTGATGGTAGCGATAATGCTAAGCTCGTTGTCAGGGCTGCTGTTCACAAAAAAATAAATAAGAAGAAGGAAACACTTCTTGTGAGAGTCCTGGCCTTTTATCTTATGTTACATCATTTGTCCTTTATGAAGATTTATAGATTCTATTCAATATCTAACTGAGAAAATAAGTAATTCCCCATAGTTCGACCTCCCACATAAACCACTTACAAATTCGCACATGAATGCATATGCAAACAATCGCTAGATGCTTTTTTAAAAAAAAATAAAATGTATACCTGTTGTCAAGGTTTCAGCGTTTCTTATTTCTGCCTCAGATCTGCAGCCTGTTGCTTGGTTTAACAGCTGGTGGGGGAGGAAGCCATCACTCTTCAATACATGCATGTCAATCAATCTGATTTAAAGAACAAAATAACATTTCTCTGACCACTCAGTTTTGTGCAGGGTGTACTGCGGGTCAAGCTAACAGAACGTTCATTCTCTCAGCCGTTTATTACTGGCAAGATGGAATTTACGGTACTTAACAAGTATAAACAGTATAAACATGGAAAAGTACTCACTTTATACTGCTCAGGAACAACTCTTGTTTGATAGACTTTTGTAAGAAATGTGTAATGTTATTAAGTTAGTAATATTAGGCATAACTGTAGAGTCCATTGGAAGCTAAAAAGCTTATGTTTGACTTCAATTATCAAATAAGGTAACATACAACCGCAGTTTTATCAGCATATCAATCAGCTTCACATTCAGTGCTTTGAGTCAGTTTTACCTTTCAGTTTATAGCAATGCTTCTCCAAAGAGATGATCTATGTTTTAACTCTGCTCATCCTTTTCGACCGAGTGTTTAGCATAAATACTGCTTCTTGGCATCTTTTCTAATCACACATGCAGTGTTCTCTGCTGCCTCTATTATTGTTGTATTCAAATTGATGCATTGTTTTATGTGTACTGAATGGCTTATTTGATTTTGCATACAACCTGCATGTTTGAGACCAGTCTCGCATCATATTAAATGCCAAATTTTCCCCTCAAGCACAACTCAATCACATCCTGGATCTCTCTCCCACCATTCTTTCGTGCCATTCCTTCCCATTTTAAAAATTGTTCCAAATTGGTAAATGGAAAACTACTTATATTGACCACTCAAAGCACTTTCACACCATGATTCACCCATTTGTACAGTCTTATTCTATGCACCTCAAGCAGTTTATTTATCTCTTACACAGTGAAAGAAGGCATTCGGGGTAACGTAGGGTTCGGACAATTTTATATGGCCTTGAAGAGCCGAGATGGCAAAAGTACAGACTTTCTGTACTTAAGTGGAAGGATAGATATCCATGTTTAAAAATACTCCAGTAAAGGTTGAAGTACTGAAGCTACTTTTTTACTCAAGTAAAAGTAAAAAAGTGCAGGCTCTGAAATGTACTCAAAGTAAGAAAGTAAAAAGTAGCTCCTTGTAATGAAAATATGTAACTAAATTTGGGACTGCACACAGTAACTGATGTTTTTATTGTATTTTATTTGGGGGAAAAAAGTAGCACTGTGAAGGACAATTCTACTAACCATTTTTGTAAAAAGGTAACTGAACTTTGCGCTATAATAATATAATATGATATAAAACAATATTAGTACATGAGAATGCAAATATTATTCCAATCTAAATTCCAATTCACCTGAAAGCTTCAATCTGTTATGTAGATAGGAAAAAAACAAAAAACTATGTTCTGTTGTAGAGGGTGACTTTGCCTGCACACTTAATCAGTAAGATGAGTCCAGCTATCTTGACTGATGTCCATCTCCTGCACTGACACTATACTGTTTATACTGTCTTTACACTAGACAGTATACAGTTGATATAAAGTTAAATGCAAATTAATCTCTGCCACACTTGATGTAACCTGCCTCTTACAGTGAGCACCAAAGGTACTGTGCAGCAGTCCAGCATAATGTTTTACTGTGAATTCACCACATTATTGTAAAGTAAGTTGTTTATCTGGGGCAAAACTATCTAGTATTTTCATGCAACATTTCAATAACAAAAAAGTTTGTATAGCTGAAATTATTTTGCAGGATGTTTCCCAATATGAAAATACATAATTTATCAAAACACACAATATACAAATATAGCATGTGATTAAAAAATTATTACATCTAAAAATTTAATTTCACTTCATCAAGTGTCACTGAGGTGCCCTTACCTTTAAATCTAACCTCTCTTCTTCTCTTGCCTGTCTTTTCTTATATTTTTCTCCATCTCAGAGTGAACTTTTCTCTTTTCTTTTGTCTCCCTGTGAAATACAGCAGCTGGACATTTAGCTAGCAACACAATGTGTGACAAACTGCACACAAACAGTTTGTGCGTTTGCTGATATTTGTTGAGGTGATAGAAATGTTGAAATTACCTGCCACTGAAAAACGTCACTCCTTTCATACTTCCTTCTGCGGAAGATGATTAGGGCCACTGGAAAAAAAAATTGGGGACATCTTTCTTTTTTATAATTTCCCAGAATTCTAACTTCAACCTGACCTTTTTCTCAGAATTCTGGAGAGAGAGAAAAAAAATTCCCCTCACTTTTTTCCTCCCCAGTGGCCCTAATCCTCTTCCGTACATTTCCTCCTCCTCTGCAGCAATAGCTAGATTCTGAAGTGCCGCAAACACAACACCTGCACTCCGTCCAGACCACTTTAACTCCTGAGTATAAAAGCTAGAGCTGAACCTAAAGTAACAAGCCTGTTTTGAAAATGTAAGGAGTTGAAAATACCAATGTTTGTTTAAAAATGCAGGAAGTAAAAGCAAAATGTTGTCCGAAAAAAAACAACTACTCAGGCAAAGACACATGAAAATTGTACTTAAGTACAGTCTTCGTTACTTCCCACCTCTGCTGACACGACAGTAATTGAACCACCAGCCTTTTGATTAGTGGATGACTCACTACACCTCCTCAACCTCAGTCACCCAGGATTAAAACCTAAAACCAGTTTTACTCATATAGTAATAGGATTCAAGTTTCAGTCAGTGATGCCTCCAGAATTTATTTTATTTATTATTTTTTATAGGAGTGGTCATATTTGGGTCACTAAAAATATTGGGGTGGCACAAAAGACAATCGCGGGGTCTCTCCAAATTTAAATTAGGTATGGTTTTTAATTTTTAGGTGCAGTTTTAATTACAAATGATTGGTGCATTTAATTTTATATTTTTGAGTCAAACATATGGAAGTGAAACTGGTTTTATGCATATATCCACAATCTCTAAATGAATAGGTGCAGGATTTGAGACTTTTCAGCAATGTACAAATCTTTCTCAGGTAAATAAAGACTAGAAATAGGAATTTTGACTTTGATATTGACTGACTATGAACAGACAGCTAACATATTGTAAACAGACCTAATCTGAACCATGTCAGTGTTTGTAGTTCACCCTGTGAGGTCTAAGCCATTCATGATGAGCTCAAATCTGGACTACTACCCAAATGTCATGTTTTGGACATAAGAAAAAGACTTTACTGGGAAAAATGTAAATACTTTGTGAAGTGTCGGTTTGATTGTTATTGTTGTTATTACCCCCACCACCACCACCACTCTCTCTCTCTCTCTCTCTCTCTCTCTCTCTCTCTCTCTCTCTCTCTCTGTGACCCTGCGGTGGAAATCACTGCATGAACTCAGGAACACTGTCAGTAAACACAGTTTGTTGAATCTCGATATGCAAGTGTGTGTTGCTACAAAGTCTCTCCATCAGAGAATCTGTTGCTTATCTCAGCAAAACAATGCCAAACAGAGAGTGCTAAAGTGGCCTCTTTGGAATTCACACTTTGCTGCATTATAAAATGAAAAATTCAACAAAGGAGGTCTCAACAGTGGAACAACTGAAACTCTATTTCAAGCAAAGATGGGAAAAACAGCCTAATAACTACAGCTATTAGTCTTCTCAGTTCCCAAACACAGAGTGTTAAAGAAGGGGTGATGCAACACAGTGCTATATGTGCCCTGTCTCAGCTTCTCGAAAATGTGTTGCTGTCACCAAACTCAAAATAAGATCTAGACCTTTTAAAAAGAAAAGGTCTCTGTTTCAGCATTTGGTATCTTTTCTTTGTACTAGTTTCAATTAGTTACTGGCATAAATACATTTTGCAAATAATTACTTTCTACATAGTGTACCAACTCTTTTTGGTGGTGATAAGGATTGGGGTATTATGTTATAGTAAATCTGATCACTAGGACCCTTGGGTAAAATTTCAAGGCAGACAAAATACCTCAAATAAAAACTGCAGCACACTTAACATTGCCGTGGACAGTCCTCTTATTAGCAAAATTAGCAAATAAAATAAATTATCCGTTCCTAACTGAAACTTACCTTGTAAAGCTTTCTTTTTCATTTTCATTTTCTTTTTCTCTAAGTCAGTTTTTTGCATTTGGTTTGTCAGACAATCGCTTGGCATGCTGTTGTGGACTTGCTACTGGTTCTACAACAGATAAAACATCCAAGTTAAATTTAAGGAAACTGAAGTAAATGCACAGGTAAGAATTATTACAGTTGAATTATCACCATTATACTTACTCTGTCTCCGTTATGCTTCTGTTTCTTTGCTGGAAAAAACCAAGACAGTTCTGTACAAATGTAAGGCAGATATAGCAGAAGGAATAGCTGCAGTCTGCAGGACAGAGGCCAGTGCACACATCCATACACATCTGGCAGCAGATGTCACAGCAATGGTCAGAGCAATATCTCCAGTCCTCGCACATACAGCAGCAGCCACAAGACGGTTTGCATTCCTCCTCACTTTGTAGGCAGGAGCTGGAAAGCTTGCAAGACTGTAACCCCATGGGAGTGCCTGCCTGCCTGTTAAAACACACAGAGACACCGAGAGATGAGATATTGGAGGAAATCACTCTCTAGAAAAATGGTCTCCTTTTCAAGTCCAGAACTGGAATTGAGGATGTATATAAAAAGGAATTCTGTGGAGACAAAGATGTTGATAATTGGCTGTCAGCCTGTCCTGAGCACTGTACAAGCTACATGCTATTTCGAGTCACGTCCAAAGTTCCTGCCGCATGCACTGTGTGTGTGTGTGTGTGTGTGTGTGTGTGTGTGTGTGTGTGTGTGTGTGTGTGTGTGTGTGTAGGAGAGAAAGAGCAAGAGAGAGAAAACAGTTTGGCCAACTTTTGGATATAATGCTTGATGTCACGCTTTATCCCCTGGGGCTTTACTCCAGTCTGTGCCATCATCTGTGACGTTCATAAGACAAGGGATGAAGTCTAACCTTCAAAACACCATGACAACCTCAAATGTCACTACAGAGAAGTTTTCTGTTTTCTGAAAAATCAAAAATGTCCATAACTAATTATAAAAAACAAGCCCTTTGTTAGGCCTACTTGTCATGGGGCCTACAAGACAGATTCTAATAAACAAAGATAATGAGCAATGCACTACGAATGAGGAAACAATTAGTGATTAGAAATATAACATTGGTCACACTAAGGAAGAAAAACATTTTTTTTGCATTGTTTTAAAATTAGAACTCTGTTTCTGGCAAATAGAAAGAAAGAAAACTCAAAGCTGATCCCTTATTTCTCAAGAGATTGCCACAGCAGAGGGATCCACATGTTTTCTTTGGCACAGATTTAGCACCAGATGCCTTTCCTGACACAACCCTCCTATTTATCCATCCTTGGGGCCAAAAAAAAATGAGTACAGTAGCTTGTGACAACCCTGAGGCAAGGACTGCATCTTCTCCTGATCTCAAACTGAGGTTCTTTCACATGTAAGGCTCTGCTGCTATACACAATGGGGTCACTTACATCTTACAATGCTGTGATTGCAGACATTCCCCAACTATCTATGAATGGTACTCATGGCCATTGATCAAAGATCACTGATCTTTGATCAATGGTTGGTGACCAATGGCCATGACCTCCCAGCCCATTGTTCATTCAGTGGGCTAGTTTCAGTTTTTGTGCAAATGTACTGTTTATAAGGTTGGGGAAACCTGCAGTCAGCTGAGACTGAAGAAGTCACTTGGATGTGTGATGAAACATTTCTCCCACTGAAAACGCTACGCCCAGATGAACAGAATCAATCTTTTGGGATTTACTTACCTGGATGACTGAGCATGCACCAAGACAATGGGGTCACTACTTTTGCATTTACTAAATAAGATGTTTTAAAAGTAAGGAATGCACAAATGTATCATTTAGATATGAAAAAGAGAGAGATAGAGACGAGAGAGAGCAGGAGAGAGACACTTATTTGCACAGTGAAGGTTGATAAAATCAGAGCTCCTATGTGTCACACTGATAACACCCGATGAGCATTACAACAATTAAGAGTCAATCACATTAATGTCAAAACACAGTGAAGCAAATCATTTGTGCAATTTTGAAAAGTGCAGTTTATGTTGCTGTTCAGTTGTGTTGCATTAAGAATTAAAGAAGCCTTTTTTTAAAAAAATATTTTGAATTACATGTCCATGTATTTCATTCATTCATCAAATGCCTCCCATCTGGTCATTTTGGATTTGCCTGAGTATTTTCCAGGGGAAAGGCAGACTTCTAATAATAATTAAGTTAAAATTCAGGTGGCTGCTGTCATTAGTTTACTCAAGGAAACTATTTAATGAAATCACGGCAGGGTTGTTTTTAGATGGGATTTTTTGTAGCTTTATTTAGAAAACTACTTGAGCTAGGTGCTTCAATTTTTTAGGGTACATATCTGTACTATCACTGTCTGAATATAGACTGTCAGGAATATAGCTCAAGGTAACATAGAATGATGGATGCTTGATGTTTCTGAAATATTAGATTTACAGTCTCTGAAAACAGATTTGGAGGCTTGTAGCTTTTTTCTAAGTAGGGGACTTATACTTTATATACAGCTTCTTATACAAAATGTACATAATATTCTTTAAAAAAGTCAAAATCAGATGAATGATTTCACAGATATTAAAACTTGAATATGAAGAAATCCCTGCCCTGAACAATAGGCCATACAGAAAAATCCAGTATGCAATGTAGGAATTACCATAACAAAGCCAGATATGCAATTCCCGACTTTCTGTAAAAAAGAAAATTGTGCGAGTTGTTCCTCAAGCTATTAGCTAATAATCGCCTTTTTAACAGAGCTTCACCTTTGAAAATGTCTTTTGCTCTTCTTAATATCAAATCATTCTGGTTTTCACGACTCCTTCTTTCACTGATAATTGGAAATACACGCTCAAATTGTACAAAAATGAAATGTCTCAGCATTAAGTTACCCACAATAACTTAAAACATAATTTTGCACCCTTTGTGTTCAGCAGTCAAAAGAAAAAGCCTTAATTACCTTGTTTGCAAAAACACACTTCTTTCACAAATGCAGTAAAAATGTTTTAAAACTCACCAAAACCTCGGGTTAATTTTAATTCAGTCCTGGACAGTTTCCTCCACCTATCACCCATTTGTGTTTGCACTTGGAGCCATTATTAAACTGAACTTAAAACATTTGGTCCAAACTAAGAATTCCAGCATTCTGTGGTACCTTAAAAGTGAAATTTAATGATTTTAACTAAAATACTAAATGTTATCAGTATTTTTACCAGAAGCTCAAATGTGTAATTTATCCATTGATATATGAAAAACTATTCAGAAAAGTCTGATTGTATACACATCAGACTTAAACATTCATCTGAGATTTTGGACTGGCATAGAAGGCTATCATCAAAACACCAAATGAGGAAAAAGGCAATGCTAAAAATTAAATTAGAGACCACTCAATCTTCACAGTATAACACAAACTTTGTTAAAAAAAAAAAAAAAATCAGTGATATCAGTTTATCCAGTTAGGAAGGGTTAAGAATTGTGAATGCATTTCAGCTGCTTTGTTTAAAATAGGTGAAAATAGGTGCAATGGAGAGGCAACAACAAGACAGCCCCCCCAAAATGACATGGTATTTGCAGTTAATTCAGCCTGCACAGGTAGTGCAGCTTGTCCAGGTTGGCAAATCCATATTTACCATTGCAACATGGTTTGCTTTCTCTCCCAGCGCAGTATTAAAATTCTAGAAGAGGGCAAGCAGAGTTGTAGAGGGGCATCAACCCAGTTGAACAAGAAGGGACAGGAGGAGCACTATCTTTATGTTTCTGATCAAATGATGAAGATCAACAGCAAAAGTGGCAGATCCCCTACTGATGTACTATTCTCTTCACAGATAAAAGCTGGTTAAAAGTGTGTTCCTGTGACAAGCGTGAAAGGGTTTGGAGATGCCATGGCTACTTACAACATCAGGGGCAGTGGGTCAGTGATGGTCTGAGCCCTGTGCCGTATGCTTAGAGAATTACACAGACTTCTGCATGGTAGCCACCGGTACCCTGACTGGTATACAGGTACAGGGATGAAACCCTCAAATTCATAGTAAGACCTTATGCTGGTTCAGTGGCACCTGGGTTTCTCTTGGTGTAGAAAAATACCCAACCTCATGTGAACAGAGTGTGTGGCAGTTTCTGCATGACAAGATCTGAGACCTTTGTGATATGTATTGGTGCATTCTCCACCAGTTGTGGAGCTTACTGATATTAGACTGAAGTCTTGGAGGGAATCCCACAGGACACCATACATTGTCTCCTCAGGACCATTCTCAGTGGCTCTCAGCAGTGCATACAGGCTAGTGGGTCCATACGCATTACTGAGAAACTTTATTTGACCGGTTAGATCAGTCTGTGATTTAAATTTTCAACTTTGATTTTTCGTATGATTTCGAATCAAGTCCTCAAAGAGTTGGCGATTTTAGTTCCCACTGACCATATCATTTTCCTCTCAAACTACACAATCAGTAAAGGATTTCAACTTTTTTCTTTTGCAGCAGTGCATTTGCTCAGCACACTACCGCAGTCTACAGAAAATTAATACTATATCAGTCAATTCATCAAAGTTAGAATAGCTTTCTCTCAGTTTGTCCTACCACATTTAATTTGAACAAATCCTCAAGGCTCTTAAAATTAATCATTTCCCTCCTAAAACATTGACTCTTTGATTAAATATTCTCAATAGGTAACATATCGCCTTTATATTTTTACTTACACATTATACCCTCTTAGGAGCTACGCTCATCACGGTTAATCAAGGACAACGAACAGACTACATCTGTTCACAGGGTGAATCTCCTGACACTTTATTATTTGCCTTCCTTCTCCTCTGTCATTCTGTCTCCTTTTCTCTCTCTCTTTTTTAGACGCACACACATTCTTGTTCCATATAACACAAATGTCAGCAGGCTGAGTCTGACAAGTGAACGACAGTGAAGTAGATTTGACCTTGAACGCTCTGAGAATGAAGTGACAGTAATAAAAGGCTGTAGTGAGCTATTGTTGGCCCTGGGGCATCCATTAATGAATGACATGAAACAGCCGTGAGATTCGGGGACAGGAAGGGGTGGTGAAATGATGGAGGACAGATGACAGCAACCCACACACGGTCCTCACCTGTGATGAGCTCAGCTAGCACCCCGCACAAGGTTCACACTTGCTGATGTGCATGCAAGCGCACAAGCAGTTGGGTGTTAAAAGCACACAGCCACCTACCAACATGTGCCGCATTCTGTCAAAAGGATGTTTACTGTAGAATAAATCACTAGCTATTTCAATATATTATTCATGTTCTAAGCAGACCCCTCTGCACCCGAGGGCAACTTATTTTTTTCTGCTCTCACTCATGCCTGGATCATACATAGATACAAACCCAACTGAAAATTTAACATATTTGCCATATCATCCTGGGTGTGGAAATAAGGGATCCAAGGATCTTATATTCAAAACTCTCCAAGCGTAACAATAGTTAGAGTTCCTAATATCTTGAGTTGTTCTTTTTTTTGTTATCAGCATATCAGGATAATTATAGATAATGAATTGATGTGGTGGAAGTGTCAGACCACTAATGGAATGCAGTACTTAACCTCTATAATCCCTCAGTGCCCTTCACTTAGTGTCAGGATAATTAAATTACTTCTAGTGATACCTTTTTAACTCACAAACACCATCTTATACACAGTGATAGTACAAAGAAAGTAAACCCTGTTTCAGTTCTAAAGTGTTACATATTAAGACATATGACCCCAATTCCAAAAATAAACTTGGGAAACTGTAAAAAAAACTCCACAATTTTGCTGTCCTCAGAAAGCATTGCATTAAAGACACATATGATTCCATCTTGAGAATCCTTGCGTGGGCTCAGGAACAATTTCAAAAATCCACAAACGCTATTAACCTGAGCTTACTGAATGAAAAACTCCATTGTTATACTTTGTCTCCATATAATCCTTAGATATACCACATGTTGATATACAAGTTATCTTATGCACACAACGTATTCTGTGACCCTGGTAGATAACTTTTACTGATAAATATTCTAGTGTTGAAATCTCTTTGTTATAGGAACCAAACAAACATGCACAGTTGTGCCATGCTGTTTGCATTGCTGCTTGACTCCTTTGCCAAGGTAAATAAAATTCATAAAGACAACATTGTTGTGTGCATCTCCATTTATTTCAGACTTCCACAACATATTCATTTATGCTGAGGTCCCACAACAGCAATTCAGTGGACTTGTGCTGTGGACTCTCACTGGGCCATTGCTACACTTGATTCTTTTCATTTTCAGCCATTCTGTTATAGATTTGCTGGTGTGCTTGGTTGGGATCATCATCATGTTGCATGACTGAATTTTAGCCAAGCTTTAACTGTTGGATGGATGGCCCAGTTAATTCAAGAAAACATTGCTATACAGAGGAATGACTCAGGGTTTTGTTCCAGAAGTCTTGTGGTTTGTTCAGATGAAACTTTGCAAACCTAAGCTATGGTGTCGCCTTCTTTTTAGAAAGACAATAGATTGTTTTTCCTCATACTTTTTTCAGTAACTCCTACAAACAAGGCATACTTTTTCAGTATTTTCCTAATTTTACTGTCATGAAGATTGTCATTCGACATGCCAACTGAGGCCTGTTGAGTCTCAGATGCAACACTTCTGTATTTTGCATTTTTATTTTATGGTCTGACCTTGGAAAATGTCCAGGAAAATTTTTTTCCTGGACATCTGCTTCTGGGAAAAAGTAGATTTTTATTACAGAGATTAGCATCCAGCACCAATTACGTCTTCTTCAAACACTTTAATTAGGGTTTAATTAGGGAGCTGCACAGGTTTCAGTACTAGGATGAATTGTATTTACATTAGACGTGCTTCGCTTAGCCAGTATCATTCAAAGACATAGAATACATTTGTGCTTCTTTGCAGATGATACCCAGCTTTGTCGATCTATGAAGCTAGATGACGCCTACACATTCCTGCAATTTATTAAACTGCAGGAATGTCTTCAAAAACCTGACATACTGGCCTCCAGCAACATTGCACAGCATCCTGAAGTCATTTTGACCTGGATCTATGCTTCAATGTGCATATTAAACAAATTTGTAGGGCTGCTTTCTTACATTTGCACAATATCTTTAAAATTAGACACCTCCTGTGTCAGAGTGATGATGAAAAACTAGCTGCTAAGTTGGACTATTGTTCATTATTATCAGGCTGTCCTAAAAACAACATGAAAAGGTCTTCAGTCAACCCAAAATGCTGCAGTGGGAGAATTGGCAGGGACAAGAATGAGAGCGCTTTTCACTGGTTCCCTGTTACAACCTAATTTTAAAGACCTCACAGTACCATGCCACCACAGTGAGCACCTATCTCTAAGACTGCTGGCTTACTTGGTTTCCTAGGGTGTTTAAAAGTAGAATCTGAGGCAGAGCCTTCAACTTTCAGGTATCTCTTCTGTGGGACTAGCTTCCAGTTTGGATTCAAGAGACAGACACCATTCTCTACTTCCAAGGTTAGGCTTAAAACCTTCCTTTTTTGATAAAACATATAGATATAACTGGATGAAGTGGCCTTGAATGCTTCCTTAGTGACTCTGCTAGGGGATTCCCATGGTACGCTGAGTGTTTCTTCTTCACCACTATAGGTTTAGACATCAGCTGGGGGTGCCCAAACCAAATGGGGGTGATGGAAGGTTGCCCTGCCCTGAGCCTGGAGGTTTCTTCCTGTTAAAAGGGAGTTTTTATTTCCCACTGTCTTTAAGTGCTTACATCAAAGGGGCTCATATGATTTTTGGGGTTTACTCTGTATTATTGTATAGTCTTTGAGTTACAAGATAAAGTGTCTTGAGGCTATTTGGAACTACATAAATAAAATTAACCACTTAAGCCCCACGTCCCGGTACCGGGGGAGATCACGTTTAATCGGTTATAACTAGTGGTGCAGCGGATCACGGTTGATCCGTAATCCGAACCGATCCCACTCCACGGTTCGGCACGCACGTGATCCGAGGTTCGAAAAAGAAGAAAAAAAAAGTATGTATATGGTGCGTACGGTGGGTCTGTCAAGCGATAGTTATGGCCAGCGCTAGCGGTCCAAGTGGAGGAGCAGAGGAGTTTGCGGTATTTAAGCAGCCCTTTGCTGCCCAATCCGACCGGGCTAAAACTATTACAAAAGCTATTGGGGGTATTTAGCTGCAGACGGGAGGCCGTATTCCGTTGTGCAAAACAAGGGGTTTAAACTATGATGAACGTGCTTGAGCCACGCTATGATATTCCGTTCGCGTCCACTTTAGTGGCAAGATCGTTCCAAGCATGTACTGTATGAGCAGGAAAAGATTTAAGTTGTGGCTGAACTGTCCCAGGCATCTTCTGTTGCCCTAACTACTACAAATGGGTGGACCTCCAGGGCAACGGAAAGCTATACGTGACCGTGACAGTATGGCTGCTCGATTATGGCAAAAATGATAATCACGATTATTTTCACTGAAATTGAGATCTCGATTATTTGACGATATTTATTTAACCCTTTAAGACCTACCATAGAACCAAGTCCGCCAGAGCTTATATATATATATATTTTTTTTTTACATGCTGTAGTGCCATTTTTGGGAGCATTTCAAGTTGCTATACATCAATACAACTGTTATAGCCCATATTTTAATAATATGTATGCATTAAGTCCATAGTAATTACATTAATTGCAAAAAAGTGCGATAAACTACAAAAAAATTGAAAATCGCTTTTGTTTTGTTTTTTTTAACGTATATTTCTACTTGGGGAAATTTAAGAGGCTTATCCCTCAAAACTTTAAATACAAAACAGTTGCAAAAAAAAGTTTCCCACCACAGGAAATTTATTTTGAGTGTCTTCATAGTTTTATTTTGGAGATACATAAATTTTTATATACTGCAGGAAAAACAAAAAACAATCCTATGATGCAAATTTGCAAAGAAAACAGCATGTGCATCAAAATAAACTATTTCCAGCAGTACAATTCGAGTTCTAAGCATTCCAGAAACTATTCAGAAAAGTATAGAGTCAATCATGACTTATAAAAACACCAGTATAGGCTTTTAAGGCCTACAAGTAAAAAACTACATTTTCTGCGAAATGACGTCACTTCCGGTTTCGGACAGGAAATGGGGGACATGCGATAGTTCCATAGTTCCAGTTGACATCTTTTTCAATGTGGGAAGTGTTACGAACAGCTGATCGGATCGGCAAAGCCTGTTTCTGGAAATTATGTTTTTGTTCCTGCAAGTGCTTTTAATGCAATTTTTGCAAAGCTTTATGTGGAAGGAAACCGTGACCCAGGACAAGCTGATGGCATAAGATGTAAGTACAACTCCTCAGGTTTCATATGCAAAACAAATTATTGCGCTAGCTTACGCGGTTCTGGTTCTACAGGGATTTAAAGGGTTAACAATAACAATGTATTGAATAATGACTTTAAAAAATAATATAAAATAGTGTGCAAATACTGATAACAGTGCAAATGTTTGCAATATAAAAAATAAATGAAAAATGTAAACATCTATGTTTAGTGAACTTTGCAGTGTTGCTCTGTGGTGCAGCTATGACACCTAGCAAAGTTTACACACTATGTCTACTTGATCCACGTCTGACTCCGCAAACCCATAATGTTTCCACACCACTGAAGTTGTTTTTTTTTTTACCTCTCTTTTCAACCAATGGCAGTCACTCTCCTCTCCAAATAACCTCTGCTTAGCTTTCCGAGCTTCCCTCGGGTCCTCTTAATTGTTGTGATGCGTATTCGAAATGCAGAGAGGTGCGCTCGATTTGCCACACGGAGCAGCGCGAGAGTAAAGCACGAGGGAGGGGCTAATAATCGGCTCAGTCATTTTTAATGATCGTTGAAAGCCCAGATCGTAATCGTGATTAAAATTCGATTAATTGAGCAGCCCTGCGTGACAGCTCATTATATCACAGCAGAGTGCGATATAATGAGCGGTATGTATTATTGTAGGGCCTACCTTACAATATAAAGCGCCTTGGGGCGACTGTTGTTGTGATTTGGCGCTTAATAAAATTGAATTGAATTGAATTGAGTGGTAGATACAAAGCCCTGTACTGCCAAGATGCTAGGGGCAGTGTTGAGCTCGATTTGCAAAATAAACGGCAAGTTTGTTGCAAACACATGGAGTTGGATACCGGCAGAAAACACCTGCAAAGATAGAACAACCACACTCATATATATTCAAATAATTTTTAAAAAAAAAGTTCATTTACCTGTCTCTACCACACACCAAATCAGGTCGTTGGTACTTCCTGGCTTGTTTAGTCACTAGGTAACAAAAGCTCAACACTGCACCTAGCGTCTCGGAGCACTTGGAGTTTGCGTGTGCATCGGAGCTTGTTCGTGCTTTGGATTTTGCAGTGTTTTGTAAGTGTTTTGTCTCTTTGGCCACCGTATTAAAGGGCCAGAGGCCAATCAAACGCTCTATGCGCACGGCAGAAAAGGGCCATTACCATGTAAATGTGTGGTTAATTCTTCAAAAATATATATTTTTAAAAAAATAATTTTTAGGCTGTTAATAAAATTTATTAATTTCTGCTCTTTAATACCTAAAAAAATCAACTGGCATGGTGTCCAATTGTGTGCCAAAATTGGACATTTTTGTACAACGTCTGGATATTCATGTATTGACAGGGCTGTAATTTTTCACTGTTTCACTTTAGAAACATAAATCTTTGCACAGATGATGTTTATATGTTGGTTACTGAATTTCTGGAATGAAATGTGAACTGAGGCATATTTTTAAAAGGGTTATATGCTAAAAATTAAAAAAAAATTAGGGAGGATAAAATCTACTTACTTTTCTGTGTTCCAGTCTCAGTAACTTTGACACAGTAATATCTGCTTCAATATTTACACCTCTGATGAAATTTCACAAGTGTTAGCTTTATTTTGATACCAAGATTGTAAGCACAGAGTTTGTAATTGCAGAGAAATAATCAATTAATTTGGGCATTGCATTTTCGAGCAGGAAGCTCAGAAACCCCTTTGGGGCTTAAGAGGTTAAATCAGATAATCTTTCTTATTGTAGAATGATGACACACCTGAATGCTCCAGACCAGCAAATGACCAATACTTCTGTATTTATAGATGTGCTCACACTTATTGATGGTCAATTAATCAAGTGTATTTGATTAGAGTGTCTAGTTGCTACCAAACGTCTTACTTTGTATAAAACAGTATGGCTGTGCCAAATGGAGTGAAGAAATTGACAATGCGGACCCAGAATGCAGACTCAGAGAACAGAGAGGAAATAATGAAACTGACCCACATTGTAGAAACAGAAAATTAATTTTGCAGGTGGAAAAAAATCCTAGCAGCAAGCGGCCAAACAGAAAAACCCCCCCCCCCCCCAAAAAAATCTATAAATCAAGTGAGAGAAACAGTTCAACACAACAGACTGAACAAAACTGAGGGCTTAAATACACAAACGATAAGGGGTAACACCTGGTGAAAACAAGACACAGGTGAACAGAGTCAAACCGAGCTCAAATAACTACAACTGAAAAAGGCCAGAGAATGTAAACAGAAAATAAATCAATACATACATTAAAAAAAAATTGGAAATATCTCTAAAAAGGTTTAAAACTCAAGACTGCAACAACCGCAACAAATTAAGAATCAAACAGAAACAATAAATATATATATATAATAAATGTTTTGAAATAAATAATGACACAATATAATGCATCATTCATGTTCTGCCAAGTTCATGTGAAATATTTATCTAAAATGAAGACCTGCTAAGATTTTTCTATTATGTCCTAATATGTAAAACTGAATTTAATATGATTTACTTACTTTTTTTATTCTAACTGTATGCATGCTCCTTATAGCAATAGCATGTTGGCACATTCAGATACATGGACATAGTATGCGCTTCTGGTTTATGTCTATATAGCACTATTTCATTACCTCAGTACTACTGTAGGACTAACAGTGCTTGGCATCTTGTTTACAATTTGCCTCCACTACCTGCTTTGGGTGTGTGGCTCAAGAAAAGCAATGAGTAAGGGTTTAAACAGTAAAAATGGTGAGAGATTTACTGAACCTGTCAGAGAAGATGTGGCAGTGCTGTTATGAATTACTGTGGTGGGGAGGGCACAGCTACTCCAGCATTTCATTGGGATTGGCAGTACACTCATATTTTACCTAAGCCCTCCCCCACTACCTACTGGTTTGTGCTCCAGCATCCAGCATCGCACATCTCTTCATCACTTCTTTAAGTAATTCAAGTCTCAATACTAGCTTACATGTTTTTTCACTTTTATTTTTGATCTTAATTAGGTGAAAACATATACAAACAAAGTTGCTAAACATGATAATTATTTTTAGTTGGTTTGCGGTTGCACCCTAGCACCCTACATGATGCTTCACAACCTCATCCAATCCCTCATGTCCAAATGATACAGGAACAATTTCACACTAGCATGTGAAGAGGAGCAAAAATTGAGTGACCAAACCAGTTACTACTGAACAGTTCACTCATCCAGTATAACTACATATTGTATATCTTTTGAACAAAATATTTTTTTTTTTTAAAAAAAGAGTTGACATCTTAATTAATCTATTTCTAAAATAGATTTAAGTGTTTTGTGAACCATAATCAACCTTTTGAAATTTGACAAAATAAAATGGACACTGAGCAGTCTGAGAAACTATGTTTTGACAAAACATAACCTTGGTAATGTAATTGCTCCTAAAAAAGAAATTTAATGACCGTGATGGTGATGTTTCAAAAGAAAAGTGATACCAATTAATGATTTCTGTTTTACATAAATGGCCGGGGGACGATCTACAGGGGGGCATGGGAGGGCAACCGTCCCCCACCTCCCCACTTGCACCACCCCCACCCCTTGAAACTTGTAAAATTGATTGTTTGTTTGTCCAAATGCCTCTTATATCCTTTGTTTAATTGGAAGAGATAATACTGCAATAGATAGTTTAAGTATTTTGACTTCACTGAAGAGGTATGTGATC